>NC_054586.1:383073-408073 GCF_017654505.1 Polyodon spathula
CTGCTTGCACGCCTTACTTTCATGTAGAAGATGCTGCTGCCGTGGACTTGAAAATCGAATTGAAATCGAAAATTGAAAATGCATGTGTTTCTTTCAGAACTGCACATATGAGCTTCCGCTATCCTGCTCCCTTCTCCTTCCCCTCCCCTAAGAGAAAGGGTGCTACCTCCAGTCCAGGGCAGGCTTGAGGCATGGAGACTGAACTGCTCCCTCCCTCACCCCCTTAGAGAAAGAGTGGTCTTTTTTTATTTTTAGTTCCGGGTTCTCTGTCAGTGCAGTAAGCTAAGCAGAGGCTGCAGCATGAGTCAGGTTGTGATTATTTTGTTAAGTAGAATTAATCTCACGTCTGCCTAATGTGCTGATTGACACTACAAGTCACTAATTAGCATTAATATTTAACATCTCCTGACAGAGCAAGCTAATTATGTTTGTAGAAGAGTGATTAGGAAAACAAGGCAGAAGATACTGTCACCTGTCTATCCAGTGGTCTGCTTTACCAAGATAAACAAGCCTTTATTTGCACAAATCAATGCTGTTCATTTTAAAGCTTGCTGTCTATCTATCTGTCTATCTATCTATCTTGCATTTATATAGCGTCCTTCATGTGTTCACATCACAGAGCGCTTCACATAAAAAGGCAGCTTCTGAGCAGTTTTCAGTAGCTGACCAAAAGGAAAAGTTGAATGTCGGATTTTGTCTGAGAGGCTTTTGGGTGCACTAAATGTTCTGTATTAATCTAGCAGCAGCCTGATGTCAGTCTACCTGACCTCTGCAGGGCACCAATAGTCAGGACTCAATGGGATTGTATTGCAATTGACCTCCCTTTCCATCCAACGCAGACAGTTGGAATCCTGCTGCAGCTGTAATTAACAGCATATTGGCAAAGGGGAGTCTGAACAGTGTTCCAAGTAGAGGTGTATTAAAAACCCAAATCACCATGCTACAGCTGCAAGTTTTGCATCACCAAGAATTTTAGGATTGAGACATAATTTAAAAAAAAAAAAGTGATATGCAACATAATTTTAATTTAATATCACGTAATCAAAGGAACTACAGAATGAGATCGCAAAAGTCTACCTGGAAAAAGAACAAAACTGTGATCAAAACCCCTGTTTGATCCATTGCTTCCTCTCCTGCTCGGACCCCAAGTGCCAATTAGAATCGCTCTCTGGTAATAAATCCCAAAAGGAATATATTAGTGTAAAACCAGACTCGAATCTGGGACAGTTATTAAGCATGACGCTAATCTACAGGATGTGTTTGGTAGCTGGGTTGCTGGGGCCTGTGGACCCCCACTGTTTCCTGGCATGGAAACACCGAGGAGCCCCACAGTGTTCCAAGCAGGCTCCTAGTCACAGCAGCTATCAATCCAGAAGGCTTTTCTCCCAGCGCCAAGATTCCCTTCCGTGCAGTACAGCAGAACCCGCCAGCTAGGAGCACAACAAAATCTTTCATAAAATCCCATTTATGGCATTAAGGATTAGAAAGGGAATCTCTAAAAGGACGGTTTGGTTTGGGTATGAAATGTTGTATATCTGTTTGAGTCAAAGCAATCTGCGCAACGTGGCCTGGAGCTCTTATAAACATGTCTAGTCTCACATCTGGGACACCAGAGTGTAACCATAAACCTATTCCCCCTGCACCCCTTTCTGGGTGATGTTTGTTCCGTGCGTTGGTGTCCTTGTTGCAGGGGGGACAGGTTAACGGTTACGCTCTGGTATACCAGGCTTAGAAGCTAAACAGTTTATTGGAGCACATTCAGCATTGCATACAGAATGAAGAGCCCTACTTTAGCAATGCTGTGTTTAATTACACAGTTGAATAAGTCAGTTTGGTTCCTAGTGTTTGTTCTTGATTGTGTATTTCTCATAATCAACAGCTGTCTGAGTGTATTAGTGAATGTTTATATTGCCACTCCACAATTAAGACCACAGTCGTGATTTACTTTTATTGATTCCTATTTTGTGATTTTTTTTTTTTTTAATGGTAATTATTGGAAGTTGTCCGTGAAGATGATTTAGCGAATGCGCCTTTTTTCTGATACTTCAATGCCAGGTCAATTTCGAATAGTCGAATGACCAAAACACGCCAGTCACAGGATAACTTCTGGGAGAGAATAATTTACTTGAAGGGCAGCATGGGAAAAAGTGCAAGAGACATTCTCCAGTTTACAAGTGCTAGGATAAAAACGCCATAAAAAAAAAAATCAAACACAGCTGTAACATAATCTTTCACATAACTGCGAGATCTGCAAAGTGATGCTAATGCATATTAGACAAGCCGGACTGGAATGATGTTGTGAGCTACATGTGCTTTAGGGTGTGATTTCACTGGACTTAACAGCTAAATCAGTGACTGGCAGTGCCAGGGAGCTGTCAAAGACTGCAAACCAGCTCTCCTCTCTTAGACAGGACTGCGTTTGTGGGTTTCTGCTCTTGAGGCAAGCTAGCCTTTCTTTGTTTCTTTTATCCCTTAGCTGTGATTTTACACTAAAGAGTCTGTTTGCTCCACCAAGGCACATCCCTTCTTAATGCACCATTTTCCCTTACTAGTAATTTAATAGAACCGCATGTATTTTATGTTCCTACCCTTAGAAAAGATTCCCATAGTAAAAGCATAGCAAAGTGCAATAAAGCATAATTAAATCAGGGTAATGCATAGGTGAGCATTGTGAAGCCCGGAGAGGTGTGGAAAAAGACATTGAAAAACATGGCAAACCCTGGTAAACTACTCTAAATGCATACCACGGATACTTCACCTGGCAGGCTATGCCGTGCATGAAAAGCTCTGTGTGTAGAAAAGTGCTTCCTACCTTCTGCTCTAAACTTTGCTGCTGTCACAGTTTGCCTTCTTGCTGTTCTCTCGGTGCTACATTTGAAGTAACATCCTGGGTTTATCTAGCGAAGGCTTTATCTTGGAAAACACTGATTAGGTTTGGATACCTCTCTGTGTGGGCAATTGTTACAGTGTGGGTGCAGGTCACAGTATGTTGTAATGAGCCTTATAGAAGTTTAACACAGTAAATGTTCAAGGTGTTTTAGTAGTCTTCTCATGGTTTTACTATGCCATCATTTTTTTAAATGCTTTACCATTACCTCACAAGCCTTGCCATGCTTTCACTGTGATTGATGACACTTTGACATGCTTTCACTGTGATTGATGACACTTTGACATGCTTTCACTGTGACTGATGACACTTTGACATGCTTTCACTGTGATTGATGACACTTTGACATGCTTTCACTGTGATTGATGACACTTTGACATGCTTTCACTGTGATTGATGACACTTTGACATGCTTTCACTGTGACTGATGACACTTTGACATGCTTTCACTGTGGAAAACTTTTTTAACAGGACCTCACTGTCTGACATGCTTTCACTGTGGAAAACTTTTTTAACAGGACCTCACTGTCTTTCTTTCAGAAAGACTTGGATCTGATGATCAGCCTCAGCCTCTAAAATGCATCTTTCATGAAGATCCATACAATCTAAATCTGTAAGATTTATTCACCTAAATACTACCAGAGTTCAAAGCCATGGAAATAAGTTTTACGCAGTCTGAATCCAACAAGACAAAAAACGCTATTTAAAAAAAAATGCAGGAATCAGTGCTACAGTTGCCAAAAACATGAATTGTGCCTCAGACTGTTATATCTGTTTTGGAGATGTTTTGTTTTTGCAGAATGTTTGGCATTCGCTGCAAATCATTGCTGGATTAACATGTATAGTAACACGCAAACAAATAAAACACTAGCAACTCAGTAAAAAGCTGTCCAGTAATCATGTTAAACTGGCAAGCATGTCAGTAGCATCCATCCTCCATCACCACTGCTGTAAATTGAGCACCGGAGCTATCAGTGTGATATAAAAGAAATGGGTGATCGAGCTGTGTACCGACACAGTGTAGAAGAGGCCAGATTTAAAAAGGGCAGTGAGTAGTTTAATGAAAATTGGATAAGTGGTATTTAACAGCTTGATGTCATTAAGCAAATGAGGTGTTGGTATTGAAAGTGCATTCAAATTATTTACAGTATGCGTACTGTGTGTTCTCAAGATAGAAAGTGTCAGAGTGACATACAGCAGCACAGACAGACAGACACCCTCATGCAACCCTATAATCTGATGCTCCCAATAACCTATGGTAAATAAATAGTCATTTTTCCAGGTATAAAGGAAAATGGAAGGTGTGTACATAGACATGCAGACGGCCGCCTCCACTGTCCCTGCACGGGGGTGAAAGAAATAAAAACACAAATTTAAAAACCTTGGTTAGCACGGTATCTTATTTTGGTGGCATGGAGATGGTTCGTATGGCTTCTGTACAGTTACAGTATGCTTGTGTGGTGTAGCCTACTTCTTCACAGCATGTAGGTCAATATTGTGCACCAGCGTTGTTACTGCTGACCCCTAGTGGCTGGAGGGAGTATGGCAAAGCAGCACCCTGGAGTTTGTTTTTGTTTTTCATGGGAGATTAGGCAATGTGTCAGACAGGCAGAGCCTTATAGCTGCTGAACACGCCACTGGGAACTGTCACACCGAAACTACACCAGCAGATGAGGAGAATGTAGCTGATTTTGATCTGCTACGATCCTCCTTCATCTCCAGCAGGGCTTCTCAGGGACACTTTTAAATATGACTGCTGTAAAGTTCCTAAACAAGCCCTTTGGCTAATTCCATCAAATGTTGCCACGGAGTAGATATTTGTACAGTCGGCTGAACGGAACGACTGCGTTATCTTAACTGCACCAAACTGCTTGCTGTTGCGCACGATTGAATCTGAGTTCATCTTTCTGAGTGCTGCTTGTTGCAAATAATCACTGTTTCTAGAACCTTCTAGAACGGTCTGTGTTAAGGTTCTTCCACCAGAGTTCTCCCTCACAGTAATGCCTCTCTTTGTCCTGCAGGGGGAGCTGCTGAGCCCGTGTCGGTGTGACGGCTCGGTTCGCTGCACACACCAGCCCTGCCTGATTCGCTGGATCAGTGAGAGAGGATCGTGGAGCTGTGAGCTCTGCTACTTCAAATACCATGTCCTGGCGATCAGCACAAAGAACCCCTTGCAGGTACACTAGCTCAGCAATGCCTTCGGCAGTTTCTTTGAAAAAGTAATCTGTTACAGCTAAAAGCTACTGGAAAAACACAGTTACAAATAGTTTCCTCCCAGGCACGGTTTATACTTGACAGAGATGGGGTTTTTTTTTCAGTCTGGGCAGGCTGCAGCTTGAAATATTGTTTGACGATGTCATTTGTTATCACATTTCACTACCTGAAAAATGTAATCAGATTATTGGAAAATGTAATCAGATTACAAAAAATATGTAATCAGATTACAAAAAATATGTTATCAGATTACATGTAGGCGTTACATGTATTGGGTTACACCCCAAGACTGGCCTTCAGTTGTTATCAAATCTACAAGGAATGATTTGAAAGGATGGAGTGACAGCACCATAAATAGTAAGACATAGTAAGCAATTAAAATGAGATTTGAAGCTGGTCTTCAATCACAATACAAACTAAACTTGCTGTGTCTCAGAAATGCACGCAAACTAATTATGAAGCCAACTGAGCAGCCTGCATGGGCAATGCCATTATGATGTTATTTTTAGCTGGGGTTTTAATCAGCTGCTTCCTGTGACCTTTCATTCAGCTGCAATCCTCATGTAAAATCGAGGAGTCTGATCATGCCAGTGGCTTGTGTAAAAGAGCGTGCTGCATGTTCCAGGCAGGATCTCAACGCAATTCCGTCCCTAAATTAAGTGCTGATGCAGGATTTTAAATATTGTCAGCCTTACCCTTGCTGTGACGTTCGCAGCCGCGTGGAATGGTTTCTATTACCATGACTGAAATACTGAAAGTGTGTGTTAGGATGAGCTGTCAGTTCAGAGCCGCTCTTCAGTTCTTCCAGCCAGAGATATCTGCAACGTTGGCTAGATCAGCAAAGGTCTTTTTCTAGAAATAAGAGCCAGCGTTATATCCTGTGGTCGCCTTTTGTTGTTCTAATACTACTATAAAGACACTGCGTTGAATATCTCTGAGGAGGGGCGCTAGATCTGAAGATCACCTCCTGAACTCAAAGCATCTTAAGCAAACTTCATTGCTTAAAAATGAAAATCTGTCTTTGCTAGAACCTTTCTTTTTCAAACAGATGCACGCCCATAAAGTAAATGCAATGTGGGGAAAACGTGTAGCACTGTGGCATTCGCTCCCATCCCTTTAAGGTGTAGTTTTAATCAGCCAGGGCTCAGAACAAGGCGTTTGTCTCCTGGGCTGGGTCACAGTCTCCTCTCTCTCTCTTTCTCTCTCTGGTCCCCCCGCAGTGGCAGGCGATCTCATTGACAGTGATTGAGAAGGTGCAGATCGCTGCTATAATCCTGGGCTCTCTCTTCCTCATCGCCAGTATCTCCTGGCTCATCTGGTCCTCCCTCAGCCCCTCCGCTAAGTGGCAGAGGCAGGACCTGCTCTTCCAGATCTGCTATGGCATGTACGGCTTCATGGACATCGTCTGCATAGGTGAGTCCTTTCAAAGACCAGAGAACGCAACTGCAGGTTACAGTGACACAGGAAACAAGAGGCTTCTGTTACCCTAGCTTTATATCAGTCCGTTTAGTTAAAGAACCCCCCCCCCCCCCATATTTCTCAATAACCTAGACTAACCTGTTAGTGTCAGCACCGAGATTTATGACAACTGGATAAGTGATTCTCTCCAGGTGTGAGATACTGTGCAGTGGACAGATGTACTTATCTGTTCACATCTATATAATATCCTACACAGCAGTGTGCAAATTTATTAGAACACCCTATTGCATCTGTATCAGAACATCCCATTGCTTCTGTATCAGAACATCCCATTGCTTCTGTATCAGAACACCCATTGCTTCTGTATCAGAGCACCCCATTGCTTCTGTATTAGAACACTCCATTGCTTCTGTATCAGAGCACCCCATTGCTTCTGTATCAGAACACCCCATTGCTTCTGTATCAGAACACCCCATTGCTTCTGTATCAGAACACCCCATTGCTTCTGTATCAGAACATCCCATTGCTTCTGTATCAGAACATCCCATTGCTTCTGTATCAGAACACCCATTGCTTCTGTATCAGAACACCCCATTGCTTCTGTATCAGAGCACCCCATTGCTTCTGTATCAGAGCACCCCATTGCTTCTGTATCAGAACACCCCATTGCTTCTGTATCAGAACACCCCATTGCTTCTGTATCAGAACACCCCATTGCTTCTGTATCAGAACACCCCGTTGCTTCTGTATTATAACACCCCATTGCTTATGTAGTTTGATTTGCTGTGCGTATGTAATCAGACCACTGGAGCTGAAAATCTTGGGAAATTGTCAAAATAGGCACATTGGTAATTGTGTAATTTAATTGATGAGTTTAATAGGCCCCACATGCAATTCATTTAACATAGCAAGAGAAAATGAACACAGAGCCACAAATAATAAAATGCATGACACTTTTCAGAAGTTGTTTGAGATGCCTAATTAAAGCACAAAGCAGTCTAACATTTTCACACATGAGTGCCTATTGTTTCTATATCACCGATTACTGACTGGAAATTGAAATTCTCCCACCCCCAGGTTTTCATGCAGGTCGGTATATAAAGGATATCAACGAAACATCTTGAGGTTCTCTAATACATTTGCACACGACTGCATATTGCAGGGTTATACGTGTTCCTGCTCAGTCTAACTGTGAGCTGTATTTGAATGCGCCTGCCTCTCCCTACGACTACAGATTATCCTAGCTTTGAAAGACCATTAAAACAACCCTGAATGAGATACTTTAAGAGAGTTATTCTGTTGATTTAAATGAGCAGTATAGGGCTGAAGACAGCCCTGCGTTGTACAGTGACAGTGGCTTGCCTCACTGCCTCTGATCAGGATAAGCAGTTGAAACAGAAGCATCCATCTCACAGCACTGATAATTAAGGTCCACTCTCCTTCATCCTACATTCATTTTCACAGCCTAATCCATGAAGTCCTGTCATCTAATTGGATCCTAGAGGCCACAGGGACTTGAGAGAGCGTGGAGATGACTAGACAAAGTCCGAGATAGAGGGAGAGGGAGAGGGAGAGGGAGAGGGAGAGGGAGAGGGAGAGGGAGAGAGTGGCTTTTTAATCACATCAACTACTGTTCCTTTTGTAAAAAGGGGGATTATCATCTTAATTTCTCCTTTAAGTGTTCTTGTAGCCTAGGAAACTGCAGTTTCGTTTCTCGGAGGATATGATAGGGACGCTCTCTTCAAGTGGAGCATTGAAAGAGCAGATTTTTTTTTGTATCCCTTTCAAAATTCATCTTCCTTCCTCATTAGCAGTTCTTATGATCAGAAGCCCTCACATCTAAATAACCCGCCTATTGCCTTGCTATTAATATCCTTGATGACAATAGGTAATGCTCAGGGGAAATTCCTGCAGAGTGTCACGGCTAGTGAGATATTTCCGAGCAAGCGGTATTGAATGAGAATTAGCAATGAAATGATTAATCACAATTTAATAAGTGATTCTCCAGCTATATGTAAAACTGTGACATGCAGACAGACAGACAGACACGCCCATTGCATCCCCACATTATGGTAACCCTGTACAGCCGTGGCCTTAACACTGACGCTGGCTTTACATTGCCCTGACAGACTGATAGCATAAAATGCCCTGAGTTGTGAAGTGACCTTTAAGCAAGGTTTTACTGTGTAAGGCTGACAGACTTTGAAAGGTTCATTTCCTCTCCTCTCTGCTTCTCCCTCGCAGGCCTGATCATCCACGAGGGCTCCTCTGTGTACCGGATCTTCAAGCGCTGGCAGGCCGTCAATCAGCAGTGGAAAGTGCTTAACTACGAGAAGTCCAAGGACCTGGGGGAGCCTCTTAGCAGCAAGGGCGGAGGCAGGGGTTCAAGGACCAATCGGCACTCCTCGGCCAGCGACAGAAGCAACAGGAGAGGCCAGAGGGTTAGAACTATACTCAACCACCACTGTGGCTACACCATCCTGCACATTCTCAGCCACTTGAGGCCTAATGAACACCGGATAAGCTCAAGCTCAAACCGGGAGGTGGTCATGAGAGTAACGACGGTATAAAGCCGTGGGAGACTTAGACAAATCGAAAAACCGACAGACGGATAAGACTTTGATGTCTGTTGAGTTAGCCGCTACAAGATGTTTAACGATATACAAAACTGAAACTGAGTTTGACTTCAGCAGCGATAACAACAACAACAACAACAACAAAGGCTTCACATTGGACTCAATTTGCAGTAGGCCTCACATTTCTGAGCCAGCTTAAACAGTGTTGCCATGTGGTTTGTTTTTTTTAAAAACAGGGAATCCATGACGTATAATAAAGTATAATTGAGTTCCCGACTCCCTCTTCCAACCCCACTTTCTCGTTTCCCGTTAAAATGTTTAAAATAAAAAAAGAACTAACAAAACAAAGGATGGCAGGAAAGCCAGGGGTACAGTGTTTACCCAAAACCTGAACTACCAGTTCAGAAATGACTGGAAATAAAAAGGCAACAATAAAACAAAAGGTGCACCAAAAACAAAATTTTAACAAAAAATTCGTAATATTGAATTCCAAAAGGAAACATTGTCTGGGCAATAAAGATAACCTGTACATTTCACAGTTACTTTAATGCATGAGTGTGCTGTTCTTTTTACTGCAGCTGGGAGGGGAAATAACAGTGAAAAGAATCTATATGCAAATTGGGACGTCAAATAAATTTGTTTTCCTTTGTTATGAAGGAAAAAAGAATGAAAGGTCTGTTATCAGATTGGGGGGGGGGGCTATTTTAATTATCTAAACTGTGGAGAATCTTAGTACCGCCACTCTTTAACTCTGTTAATACTGCTGGTGTTTTCCCAAAAGAGTTATTGGCTCCCTTATTATATAACTGTTACACCTTAACAGATAGTGGCTTGGATTGAATCAAAATTATAGCAATGCCATAACCAAGCATAACTATGGCTGTGCCATAAACTTAATAGCTTCAAATTAAATGTTCTTACTTTTTTAAAATGATGTTTACAATAATGCTCAGCGGTTTTCTATTTTTATGATGAGCCCATGCATAACCCTGTTAGTCTAATGCTGTCAACTCCCATGTGTCAAAGGACAAGCCGATCAAGTATGTATTCACTGTGCACAATGTCACCACCTTATGGTAATGTTAGGTACTGCAGTCTGTCATTCCGCAGTACAGTAGTGTGTGGAATGAACATAAACCAATCCTCATTGTCAAGGTAAACAGATTTGACGTTTAATCTGCTTTTTCAACATCCCAAAATGACAGTCATGGCAACCGCAATCTCGCGGAATGCTCGTGAATGGAGTCTTTTGATTGGCCTGTGGGAGACAGGGGGGGCGGGACTCTGTGATTGACACTGGTTAATACATTGCGCTCTTGTGGAATTTGAAAGTGTCCATAGTAATTGAGCCACTATTGACTTCACAGATTCCCATAGCTTATAAAAGCACTGAACCATTCATAAGCCTTTCACCTCTGCTTGTGGGGCCTATGTGTAAAAAGCCCAGTCTCTGGTTTATATGACCTCTGGACACTTTTGATAAGAGAAAGCAACAGCACTAGAAATCTAGTAAGCATTTGAGTGCTCTCTAGCGCCACTTACAACATATTAGTGCCTATAAGTAAATACTGTACTGCCATTGCTGTGTAAAACACACATTGCAGTGTGTTTCATTTATTGGAAATGATTCCATCTGTACCTCATAGACTGCGTTGGTACAGTATTCAGCACACCCCGAGGTGTGCTGTTCGGCGCAGGCTCAGGTTTTTCCCTGAGATGGATTTAAAGCGCCCGGGTAGCCCCTGGTGGCGTTGCGCTGCGCTGATAAGCTCCGAGCGTTCCTCCCATTGGAAAGGGAGTAATTAATATCACAAACAAATCCGCTCTCCAGTTCCCAGCGCTGCCGAGCTGTGCCCCTGCTTGTGCGGATGACAACTGATTCGTCTTTGTTCCAGGCTAAACAGATTCAGCTCTCATCTTTTCTTCGTAGCTCAGTCCTTTAAATCCTGGCCTAAGTCTTGTTGCTTTTCTTTGGTCTCTCTCCAGGGTCACAATGTCCCTTTGGCGCTGTGGTGACCAGAACCGAACACAGTATTTCATTTCCACCAATAAGACCCTGTACACCAGTAGTTAAGGGGTTAACTGAGCACAGTAAACAGTCTCCACAGTGCTGGCATGGGGCAGCGGCGCTAACGAGGGTACCAGCAAAGCTAATCTGATTTTATTTCAATTAACGGTGGGAGGCACTGAAGCGGAACTGAAGAACAGAAGCACGTGTATCCCAGGAGGGAACGAGCGAGCACAGGCGATTGCTGGACCGGAACAGCAACATAACTTCACACCGCTCACAATGTAAAGCAAGTTTTACAGGACAGTGCTTTATTACTCTAACAAATTATAACAGCAGAGCTCTGCATGAGCTGGGAGATGATCCGCCATCCTCAAATCAAATCCAGCTGCTCTTAATCACGCATCATCTATATGCAACTTGCGTGTGACGTTAGTCGCGCAGCTCGATTTTGTGCTTTGGAAACAAGGCCAGGCTTCTCCTGTGCCAGCCTGGGCTGGCTCGGTTCTGCAGTGGAGAAGAGGTGTAACGGTCTGCCTTGTGCTGCTATGGTACAGTGGTACTGCAAGGTGTATTGTGAGCTCATGTCATTGTGATAAAGTATCATTCCTGTGTTGCAGGTAATAGGACCCCAGTTCCTGCCCATTTCCTAGGTAATTTTTAAACACCTTCAAACTGAATAGCCTCTATGCAAACTTGTAATGATATTATTTCAATGCACACATAATTCAAGCATTGCTCTAGTGTACTGAATTACCAAGCAGGAATGTGGTTTAATTAGTAATTACCAGCAATAAAGAAACAAACAGAGCAATCCCCACTAGAGGGCGATAGAAGACTTTTCTAACCCGTAGAGCTTTTGTTTCAGGTACATACTTTATAGACCGAGAAACTTAGATAGTCCTGGAGAAACCCTCAAGTCCAGGGCAGGCTTGAGGCATGGAGACTGAACTGCTTCCTCACCCCCCTAAGGCAGGCTTGCTTGAGGCATGGAGACTGAACTGCTCCCTCACCCCCCTAAGAGAAAGGGTGCTCCCTCCAGTCCAGGGCAGGCTTGATGCATGGAGACTGACCTGCTCCCTCCCTCGCCCCCTAAGAGAAAGGGTGGTTGAGGCATGCCTAAAAGTTTTAAGATTACTCTCCTTAAATGGTTAAAATTGTTTCAAAATGTTTCCTGGCGACCCAAAAGAACCAAAAAAAAACCCCACAAAAGCAAAAAGGGTACTTGGCTTTTTGCTGTGTCAATGCAGAGCCATTTTCTGTCCCTAAGGTCCAAGGTAGTGCTTTCCTTCCCATCTCTTTCCCTCGTTATCTTGAAGCAGCTTTCTCTCAGTGTCTGGAGTAAACAACTCTTGCCTTTGTGATTCAACAATGAGGAGGATCCCAACGAGTGGTTATGAGGTAACAGCCTGCGTAGTCAGCCCACTTTGACACAATAACTCACAGTGCTTGTGGACCCGTTAAACCCATCCATATCCACTCCATGGGGTCAATGAAAAACTGAAAAGAGGTTTTTTTTTACTTTTAAAAAACACTAGACTGGATTTTTCGACACAGCTACTGAATGAAAGAAAGGAGTCCTTGTCAGCCACTTTGTTTGCTGTCCAGTTTGTTTACATGCTCCAGGTGCTGTTCAGAGCGTGTGTGTCACTCTGAAAGGATGGGGGGTATAAAATGAGAAGCGACGGATTAAGAAATATTGACTGTGGGAGTTGTGTCACCTTTAATGGAACTAGCATAGGGTGTATTTACAGAAATCAACTTGTCTATTATTATTATTATTATTATTATTATTATTATTATTTATTTCTTAGCAGACACCCTTATCCAGGGTGACTTACAGTTGATACAAAATCACAAAATTGTCACATTCTGATGTATAAGGAATCCTCTGTGCAATTTTCCTAATTTTTAAGGTCATTTTTCTACTATGCATCAATTTTATAAAATATATATGTTACATTGTAGCACCGTCTTTATCAAGTTTTAATATTGATCACATCGCAGATCGATTAAGATACTAAAGACATTAACAAAACAGAAATGAACTTGGCCCATGCTTGCTTTTTTTCTGTGTAGGGTCCACTTGTGATTTAAAAAAACCATAAGAATGTGAGAGAAGACAAGTTCATTTCTGCTAACTGTTTCCACAGGAATTAATCCATTTTTACCGCATGTAGCTCAATGTCAACGAACTTTGGACTTGGGGACTTTGGGCTACAAATAGTAATTCTACTAACATCAGTTATCGTGAATTTCTATAAATAACTCAGCTTTTTTAAACGCTATGACTTTCATCATAGGTTGTATTTGGGTACAGATGTTTGCAAGATTTCAAAGAGGCTTTCACCTTGATTTTCTGGGTCGTTGTGAGTTCCCCATTGCATGATTAAAAATGAAATCAAACCTTTTCTAAAGACCAGTCAAGCTTAAAGGGGTGGTAACTAATGCAATAACCCCAGTGCCAGTTGGGTTCTGTGCATTGCCATTCACCATGCACAGAGCCTGCCCACTTTATTAGGACCTGTCTGCCCCATTGGATTTGGCATCTCCCTGGTGTGGGGCGTGTTCTCCTGGTATACCCTGGTGTGGGGCGTGTTCTCCTGGTATACCCTGGTGTGGGGCTTGTTCTCCTGGTATACCCTGGTGTGGGGCTTGTTCTCCTGGTATACCCTGGTGTGGGGCTTGTTCTCCTGGTATACCCTGGTGTGGGGCATGTTCTCCTGGTATACCCTGGTGTGGGGCTTGTTCTCCTGGTATACCCTGGTGTGGGGCGTGTTCTCCTGGTATACCCTGGTGTGGGGCGTGTTCTCCTGGTATACCCTGGTGTGGGGCTTGTTCTCCTGGTATACCCTGGTGTGGGGCGTGTTCTCCTGGTATACCCTGGTGTGGGGCGTGTTCTCCTGGTATACCCTGGTGTGGGGCGTGTTCTCCTGGTATACCCTGGTGTGGGGCGTGTTCTCCTGGTATACCCTGGTGTGGGGCGTGTTCTCCTGGTATACCCTGGCTCCCTTGATAACTCTGGAAGACTGAACGAATGGCACAGTTTACTTCAGCATTGTTGCGGATCAAGTCCTCCCAGTAAAGTTGCACCTCTGCCCTGATGGCGATGGTTACTTGTAGTGCACAAACCCACAGTGCTGGAACTGTGCGTGAATGGGTGGAGGAGCATGACACAGACTTTGTGCATCTTCGATTTGAGCATGTTTGGGAACTTGCACAATGCGTCTGTCATCACGATCCTCTGCCTGCCTCTCTGCATCAGCTGTGTGATGTGTATGACTGGTGACCTTGATAGACACCATCCTGGACCTAGTGGAGTCAATGCCAATCCCATATCACCCTTATAAAAGTTTCCCATAGCGTTCGCCTAGTATTCCCGTGTGTTAGGGTAATACAGCAGAGTGAAAGCATGGGCATGCAAGCATTGTGAAGAATAGAGAGGTAAGGTAAAGCACATTAACAAGCATGGCGAATCAGGTTAAACTAATGCATTGTAGAACCAGGGGAAAGCTGCTAGGTACAGTTTGCACGACTGAGACCTGCGTTGAGAACGGACCTGCAGGACGGGTAATGGTGTTATTTCTGTAGCTATAACTCTTTTTCAAGGACGGGATAAAAGCGGTGTGTGTGATATTTCAATAGGGAAAAATAACTATTCACACTCGTGTTATCGTATAGGGTGATTTTGCGGCCAGTCTGGCAAACTAGTGACAGAACTCCGCCTATCTTATTTGCGCGTTTACACTTACGCGGATCTCTAAACATGACCTTGGCCACGTTGAGAAGGGCTCAGAAGCAACAAAGCGAGTTGCAACACGAGGTCTGCCCCGGCCCTACCTTTCTCCGCGTTTGCTTGACACTGTCCCGTACGAATAGAAACCGAAGAAACGCGGTGAGTTTGCGGCGGTGCTCACGTACGCATAACTATTAAAACAAAGTACAACACATTCCGCTTTCAAGTGGATTTCTGCGGCTTTCATTCATTCGCACACGTGCGTTTAATGTAATTGTAGAGTAATTATTAGATTAATAATATAATGATACAGTATGTTATCATCTAAAGAAACTTTACAGCGGAAAGCAAATCAGAGACAACTAATATTGACAAGCATGCCTGTATGAATGCCTGGTTTATCTGTGTATGTATATATAATAAAGGGCTGTGTGTTCATTTTTGAAACGGCGCAGGAACCCGTTATTTAATGAAATATTTGCTTGCACATCATCACATGTTAGATCCTGAGACGCTTTGCAGATCCCGAAGGCAATGATCAGTCAGGGGACTCTAACGCTGGAGTTTGCGAGCTGTCAATCTTGTTCGATGCAGCTGCGGTCACGCCCCTCCCCAGAGCTGCAACTCCAGGCGTCATATCCCAGCGACACACAACACACACAACCCAGCGTGGTGTTGCAACCCGGCGCTTAATTTCAATAAATATTCCCGTGTTTGTAGGTCAGAGCACCGTTTTACGAAAGCTTTTGGATTTCAAGGAGCAAGATGACAGCGACCCGGCCCCAGAAACGATATTACAGACAGAGAGCTCACTCCAATCCCATGGCAGACCACACGTTTCAATAGTGAGTGATCTCACGTGTAGCTGAAAAACACGTTGACGCGGCTTTACTGTACTGTTAAAAGCAACTGCATCGAGCGGAATGAGATATTTCCTTGAATTAATTTTGCTTTCAGTTGTAAAATAATGTAATTTGCATTGTAGCAGTTTCTCTGGTACAGTATTAATACATTCAGGATTTCTAGTGGTGGGTATTGTACAACAAAACATTTATTGCAATGCATTGACTTGTAATAATATGACACGGAGCCAGTGCTCCTAGTAGACCCCTGTTAATATGTGTGTCGCATTCCCCCTCAAGCCCAGTAAAACCAGAGAAAATGGACTGGTCCCAGCACTACCCACAGTTCTTTAAACCGCTGGCAGAGAGCTGTAACCATGACGACAGGAAAGACTTGCAGGATGAGAAGAGGCCGAGTCCTGTAGTGGAGTTCGCTGACATCGGCTGTGGCTATGGCGGTCTGCTAGGTAACAGCGGAACCTTCTCTAGTATTTTGTTCAAAACAGCAAGAATACTTTAGTTTAACTTTCTAGCTTACAGTGTGTGTTATACTACCATGCTAGAGATGGAAATAACAGTCATGTTCCACAGCTGTTTCACCCATTCAACGTTTTACTGCAAGCTTGATTAGCCATAGTGTATTGGTAAAAAGCTGAGGTGTCTTGTAGTGAAACCAGGAATGGATCAAACTGCTATAAAACTGACTTTTATCCATCCCTAAGTTGGAAGGTCCTTTAGCGCAGGGCTTCGCAAACTCGGTCCTGGGGACCCCCTGTGGCTGCTGGTTTTCATCCTAACCCAGCTCTCAATTACTTAACTAGACCCTTAATTAGACCTTTTTATTTGTTTTCAGCTCTTGAACAGATGCACATTTCAAGTTAGCTATAACATTAGATAAGTAAATTGAAATGCAGCTGTTTGAGCTGAAAACGAGTAAAAAGGTCTAATTAATCAAATTATCAGTTCAATTAAGGGTCTAGTTAAGTAATTGAGAGCTGGGTTGGAATGAAAACCAGCAGCCACAGGGGGTGGAATGAAGTGGTTTTCCCCCCCCCCCCCCCCCTCCCCTTCTGCAGTTGAGCTGTCTCCGCTGTTTCCGGACCGGCTGATGCTGGGTTTGGAGATTCGGGTCAAGGTGTCGGACTACGTGAAGGACCGCATCCGCTCGCTGCGGGAGGCCCACCCGGGTCAGTACCAGAACATCGCCTGCATCCGTAGCAACGCTATGAAGTACCTGCCCAACTTCTTCAAGAAAGCGCAGGTGGGATCGGAGGGAGGGGGTTTTATACAGCAGCAGCTAAGTGTGTAATAAGAAAAGAAAAGAGCTGATTTTGGCCTGGTTATTTCATTAAGTGATTGCAGGATACACTATTCCTAATATTTATTATTATTATTATTATTATTATTATTATTATTATTATTATTATTATTATTATTAATCATTTAGCAGATGCTTTTATCTAAAGTGACTGCCACAGACCAGGGGGTGAACCAGGCGTCAACAATCGCTGCCGCAGAGTCTCTTCCAATAGGACCTTGTTTGTTTTACGTCTCATCAGTTCAGCGACTTGCTCAGGGTCCCACGCAGCGAGTCAGTGGTTGAGCTGGGGTTGAAAAGGAACCTCCTGGCGTCGAGCCCTTTTCTTTAACCACTGGACCACCAAGCCCCCTGAGTTGCCACACCCTTCACATAGGGCAGATGAAATACATTCTTGTAAGATGCCACACACACTGAACAGTCGATTTCCGATACTCAGACCAGCCTTTTTCCCACAGCAGCGCAGTGTACTTGAGGCTTGCCACTACAAAGCTGACCACATCCACTGAGTAGAACAATAGGCTGCTTTTTAGCTGTGCCAGCCCACCGCCCCTGGGGAGGCAGGAGGCTGTAATTACAAAGCAGGGCTGCACGTGGGAATACATGTCCCGCTCACCCCCCTAGCCTCGCTGCATTGCTGCCAGTGCTGTAAAGAGTTGTTTTTTTTCCTTCATATTTACTGTTCCATTACCTTTTCAAGATGTTTGCAACCACTCTGCATGTTCTTATTGCAATGACTCAAATACTGTGTTTTATTGTCTTTACACAAGCCTGGTTTAAGGTGTTTTCAGCGCATTGCAGGAGCTACCCTTCAGTTCTTGCCTGCCAAGCATGCATGTAATTTAGGCTTTGTGAGAGTAAGAGGCAGCACCAGCTCCTGACCTGCTGCTTGAGTTGGTCAAGTTGAGTTTTGTTTTGCTGCCTTTACCATGCTGAGCACTAGATGGGGCTGTTTCTAATGCATGTTAAGACACACGTGTGTAATGAAGAAGAAAAGTAATTGATCAACTGACAACTCGCAAGTTTAATAATTAGCTGCAATGTTTCGACTTCCGCCTTCTTCAGGTAGCATGGTAGAAATAGCCAGGGAGACGGATGCTGTTGTTTAAGTTTGAAACTACTGTATATATATACAGTGTATATGAGCCATTTGAAAAATAACTAGATATGAAACAAAATGCAATTTGAAGCAGCTTGCTCGTCAAGGTCTTTGGTCTTAACCAAGAGGTTTTATAAAGACGTTCGTTTGCTTCCTTTGTTACAGGCACCAGCCCCACCTCAGGTTCAGTGCTGCACACAGGAAACTGTTCACAAAGCTTTGAATGCAAAAACAGAAATACGTGTCGATTTAAGAACACCTGTCTTGGCTGTAAATGAAATGTTCTGCAAACTCAGCGGGGCACGTGTTGTTCCAAGGCGCTCGAGCCTGGTGCCAGCGTCTCTCTCACTGTCACTCTCCCTCTCTCTCTGGCTGACAGCTGAGCAAGATGTTTTTCCTGTTTCCGGACCCGCACTTCAAGAAAACCAAACACAAGTGGAGGATCGTCAGCTCCACTCTGCTAGCGGAGTACGCGTACGCTCTGAGAGTCGGGGTGAGTGAGGAGGGGCTGGGCTGAGGAGGGTTAATGTATCGGTACCGCTGGGATGAAACGAGTGACGCTCGTGTACTGTCTGATGTGACACCGCTGTTGTGTTAAAGGGATATGCTCTCGTGACCGTTGGAAAGCTTGGTTGTGTTTTATTGCACCACCCTGCTGGAAGATGCGTCGTGCTTTACAAATGAGAAGCCCTCAGCTGAAACGGGTGAACGGGTTCAAGTCTGCCCTGCACGGTGGGAGCCAGCTAGTTTTTCTAAACCTGTCCAGGGCCCCCGGCAGACCGAGCCTTGCCGATCTGTCAAGCGCTGGGGGCCAGCTTGACATCTCCAAGCCTGTAAATGCAGCGTTCCGTCTGACGGGGGAACCTTTAATGCTTTCAGCAAACAAGTTCAATCCCGTCGGCTTGGCGTCGTTGTTTGGAGGCTCTATGTGTTATTGTAACCCCTTTGTGACCCCAGAGATTTCCGTTCGTTTGGGTTCAATTCCATTGAACCTGAGACCCAAAGAAATGTACTTTGAAACATTTTTAATCAATGGAAAATATGTGTGGTGTTCTAACTCTGTAAGACTGGCTGTGACGTCTTTGGGACCAATAATTTATTATTTTCAGGACCCTGGCCGACCAATTTAAACATCCCTATTCAGAACACTCACATGCTCACATAGCAATATGACAGTTTGTGTATGGAAAACTACAAAGCGGTATGTAATTCAGTATGCTAATGCAAAACTTTTGGCCATAGCTGTACATTTATAGTTAGTAAAACAAATTTTAAAAAAAAATATTTAAAACTAACAAAAGAAAAAGGTCAAGGTTGCAGTAAGAGGGTTAAAACCAAGTTAGCTTGAGGCTGTGAGTAAATGAGACCTTGGTAACACACACTGATGCTCTTGTTAAGGGAGGGAAAATAAGATACTGCCTCCAGGCAGGAGAAGGCATATAATTATGAAAGATCAGTCAAGCCAGGTGAGTCATTCTGCACTTTGGATAATCCCATCAGAACCAGTCAGTGATGCTCCCCCTTGCTCCCCCTCTCTGCTCACACTCCGTGCATCAGTCTTCCCTTGTTAATGCACAGTAAAGCAGCCGATCCCAGCGTCGGGAACAAAGAAAAAAAGAACAGCTTTGGAAATGTGATTTCTCGTCTCGCCCACATAATGGCTGTCTGGTTTCCGAGGTGAACCTGCAGGGTAGGGTCGGTGCAAGAACAAAAGGGGAGCTTCTCTGATTGAAAGCTGAATAAAGGTTATCGGTACAACCATACCAGCGAGTGCCAGGATACTGCATAACGAGGACAGCCCACGGTATTCCTTCAGGGGCAACTTCAAATCTCATTTTAATTGCTGTTTTCAGGGACGGCAATAAGACTCTTACTGCATAGCAGTTTCACCCATTCCAGATTTTGTGACGAGCTTGATTAGTCACAGTGTCTAGGTAACATCCTCGAGCGTGTCTTACTAAACTTCACTAAACCAGGAGTGGATCAAACTGCTATGCAATGGGAGTGTGATGTTATGGCGTTCACAGTAATTCTGAGTGGTTCTGTACTCCAATATTAACATCTGCCTGTCATTTTCCCTGTTCCTGGGAGGCTGGTTTACTGGTTTAGTCTCTCTCTGTCTCTCCTCCAGGGTTTGGTGTACACCATCACTGATGTGAAGGAGGTTCATGAGTGGATGGTGAAGCATTTCACTGAGCACCCTCTGTATGAGAGAGTGCCGCGCGAGGAGCTGGTGAGATGCATTAGCTGCCTGTGCTAGTTTAATTCAGTCACTGTGCAGTAATACTAAGAGAGAGCCAAGTAGACCATATGCAATGAAATAACATGCAACAATAAGATAATTCCCAAACATCCATATATATATATATATGCATCTTTACAGTGTCGTTCGTTTCTGGACATGTGTCTAAATTGAACGATCCGTTCTCCCACAGGCAGATGACATCATCATCAATCGCTTGGGCACATGCACAGAAGAAGGGAAGAAAGTCCAGCGGAACGGGGGTCAGAACTTTCTGGCTGTCTTCAGGAGGGTGGAGGACCAAGAGCAGATGTCAAGCCCCTAACCCTCAAACTAGGACTGTCCGTCTGGACGCCTTGACCTTCTCTTTGAGCTGAACTGGATTTTCATTACTGACCACGAGGGCTGGGCTGGGACTGTCATTCCACTTTGGGACGTCACAGACTTTGACCTCGTGATCAATGACTTCGTGAACTCTGACGCCAGGCGGGCTTTTATACTTTGTTCTTATTGCATCTTTTTTTTTTCTTATAAATTGCGTTTGATTTAAATCTTGCTTGAGCGTTGTGTTCACTCTGCCTTGCTATACGGCAGACATGGAATCGGTTATTTACGTGCGATGGTGGCGCTTCACGGTAAGTCATGATTTCAATTTCAAGCAGGTACCATCAGCTGCACTGATCCTGAGAATAAAGTACGCTAGAAACTCGTTGTGGTGCGGGTGGGTGTTTTGAATGGATTTGTCTGATTCCCGGCTGAAAACGCATTCTGATTGGCTGAAAGCTCCGTCTGTTATCGCGATTTATAAACCTCGCGCACCGTGTCAGCCAATCAGGTGACCAATAGAGCGGTTATGATCCCTCCAAAAGTTAACGGGACTTCAGAATCTTCAAACGCGTTTTTCAACAGCAACAGAAATCTCACTCTGCAGAAGAGATCCACACAAAATATAACTTAAAAACACATGGAAGGAAATGTCATAGTGCACAAAAAAAAAACAGCTTTTATACCCTCTGCAGCTGTCATTACCTGGAGACAACTGACACCTAAACAACGAAATGTTCAAACATTCCGGTACCTGAAACTCAAGGTCCAGATACATCCCGCAACAGAGCACTTCCAGAAAATATAATACAGTTCTTCTGTCTCCTTGCAGCGTGATCTAATCGCGCTGTTGGGTTGTGTTGCCTGGGTGCAGAAGGCATGGCAAAGAGCCAGTTCATCCATATGTGGTCTAGCTGGCATGGACCAAATCCTTTGTTTGAGGCTGGTGACACATAACCCGCATGTGAAGGAGATTCCAGGGCAGGTGTTGAGTCAATTCAAAAGCTGTGCAACCCCATCGTTAGAAAGCGTCTGAAGATTGTAAAGCTGAAGGTGGGCGGTGTTGCCTAGACTGATGACGCCATCTAAACTTTGCAAAAATAAATAAAAAGTAATGATTCACTTAACATTAAATCACCCAGTTTGTAGATGAAAATGTGTTAATCATTGTAAACAAAAAGCAGAAACAGTTTTTCTGAGTTGCAACCAGTTTCGGCCACATGGAGACAGCAGCAGGGAGGGCGATATAATGTCATTTGAAACAGCTTACTGTTTGCTGCACATAGGTGGCATGAGGTGGGATTCTAATACCCGCTGCACAGGAAGTGAGTCTGCATCAGGTGGGATCTTAATACCCGCTGCACAGGAAGTGAGTCTACAGTGCGATGATGAAAGGTAAACGGACTTCACCAGAGTCAAAACAAGGGAGTCTTGGAAACGCGGCCAGAAGAATGAATCAGAAGAAAGTCTTTTAAAAAGAGCTAAGGGAATGTCTTTTAAAAAGCCTTTGTTATGCTCCTATTAGCTGATCAAAGGCAGCCCTTTTTGTAATCCAATGTTTCGTCAGCTTCTTGCCTCTTGATCACTGCAACCTTTTAAGGATTCTTGGCTGAAGAATCTGTCTGAAGCTGACGTCAGTTCTGTCTCGCTCAGTTCAGGGGCTGGCTCTGCTGTTGTGTTTTCTCTTTTCTAATGACTCTGTCTTGCTCCGAGGGGGGCTGTGTATGTACAGGCTGGATATCCACAGCGGAAACGGCGGTTTATCCCCAGCACTGATGTAAAGAAAACACACACAGCCACCACCACCCCCCCCCCCCCCCTCCCCCCAGGCTATCAAACAGTACACAGAATCTCTGAGTCATGACTTAGTGTTAGAACAGAGAACGGTTAACACAACGAACAGGGCAAAGACAGTGGAGTACTGCACCTTTAGCTGCTTTCTGTCTCACTGTCTCAACCTTAGATGAATATAGGGTTGGGTCCAATTCCAGTTTTAAAACAAATTTCCAATTCCTTCGAAGGAATTGGAATTGCTGCTTTCATTGGAAGCCAATTTATTAGACTAACAGTGAGTTCAATTGAAGTAAGCAGTTTCCACTGTGAGAAGCTCGTTTTGACAGAATACTGCTACATGCAATTGTGATCAGTGATGGGTTGAGATTGATTAAAAGGGAACTGGAATTGGGAATTGATTTTTTTTTAAAGAATCAGAATGGAAAAACAGGGATAGACCCCGACCCTGGATGAAGACATGGTATTGTTTAATATGAAGGGACATGTAATGCAATACTGGCTGGAGAAATGAATATAGATCTCTCTGGTTATTTAGTGTATTCAGTCTGACTAATGTGTCAGTCTCTGCTTGAGAGAGGCCCAGGACTGAATGGCAGGCAGGGGGTGTTCCGGTCAGGATTGACGTGCGCACCCTATATTGTCCATCACCAAGACTGGATGGTTAAAATAGAATCAGTCCAAACACTTTTCACGTGTACAGAAACAGCCAAGTTAGCATTAAGAAATGAGCCATACAAAGATGTGAAATCTACAGAAGGGGTCAAGTTATATATTCATAAGACAAGTCTTCAATTTCAAACTTAAACGAGGCAATAATTGTTATTAGGAACAAGTAGCAACGTGAATGTAGAATCGAGGGACCAATTACTGTTTAATATGTGATGTCAGAGTTTAGAACAGTTCAGAAAAATAATTTGGGTGGCAATGAAGGAACTGGGATAGCTCGCTGACATACGCTGTCCGGTTCCTGGGTGTAGAAGAGGAAGCTGGCTCGTGAGATCGGAGGACGCCCGCTGAACCTTCAGTTCTCCTGAGCAGCTGTGTGGGGGGAAATAATTGGAGATTTTAAATGGGACAAGAGAATCAGTGGTAAAATAATTGGGCATGCACAACATCCCAATTTGATCAGCAGTGTACTGTTTGCTGTTTCAATAAATCAATTGTAAGGGTGTAATTTGTGATTTAAATATGTGGCTGATTCAATAATTCTACTAAGCAGTTTTTCCTCTGTCTTGCAAACCACGACAGATCCCTTTCTCCAATGTTGCAGTCAGAGAGACCTCAATCCGGTCAGTGATGACATGGCCTGGGGGGGAGCAATGTCTGAAGTGAAATCGGCTCAGTTCGATCACTTTTTCGGACGTTGCCCGAACACTGCCGTCACTACTCGGACTTCAGACTTTGCACATCACATAGGCAGGCTTCTCATTATGCAAGCCTAACAGCAACACACTGATCCACATATCCTGCTGGGAACAAATTCGAGGAGGCACTCTCCTGCCATGCATTTACAGTGTGGCTCCACCCTTCCCTGTTATTGTGACATTGTGCAGATCATAATAGTTTTCAGCTTACTTTTTCTACACAATCAGAAAGGATAACGTTCTATAGGATGGGAGTTTGGCAAATAAGTGGCAGCCAGAAATACAATATCTACTGTGGAGGTTGTTTCAGCTTTAATGGAACTAGCACAAGATACGTGTGCAGAAATTAATCTATTGACACCACCACCTTCTTGTGTGTCTATGAGGCTCACTTTTTCAATAAGGGTTTGTATTTATTTAGCTGTTTCAATAACACTTAAACAGTGTTTGCTTAGCAGCTGCTAGGCTAATGTCCATGAACACACTGCGAAGGCGTTTTGTCAGATTGACCGCCAGGTCAAGGCTTTGAACACAGAACTAACAAGCCTGCCTTGTTCTCACTTGTTGTTTTCAATGCTGATAGGCTTTTTTAAATGACTGCTTTCAGCAGTTAGCATTGAGCTCTTTAACCAAGATGAGGTACTCCAGTCTGCTTGTGATGCTGGCAGTCTGTTTGCTGCCTGGCCACTTTATTAGGATCTGTCTACCTAATTTAGGTTTTTGTCAAGAATTGCATATGCAAATTAGATGGACCATGTGATCCCTGCAGCCTTACAAAGCGGATGTAGTTTTATTTAACCCTTTCAGTCCTCCGAGGTCCAGCCTTATCTTAGCGCCGTATGTACATCAGAAATCACGCTGGCATCTCATGGGACTCCTATATATATGAGAAATATCTGTCCTCTTCTCATATATATACTCAATGGAGTTTATTCTTCAGCTCGACAAAAATAATTCATAACTGAAGGGGTTAAAGAAAAAATATCGTTCCACATCCCCATGTGTTGCTACAACTGTTTAAATAACGCACCTGTCAAATTTCTTTTCATTGTTAACATCCTGACAACTTTTTACACTTCTAACCTTAAAGTCTGTTTTAAAGCTCTTTTCAAAACGCCCACTCTAGTGCACTGGAGTTTGAGATCTGAGCTGTGCTACTTATTTAACAATGTGGACA
>NC_054586.1:408573-467995 GCF_017654505.1 Polyodon spathula
ATTTAATTGCACAAAGCTAGTGTTCCATTTGTATAATGTGTTATTAGGAGTGACACTTTATCTAAAGTTATAAATTGGTTTAATTATGGTTTGTGCCAAGGCAAAACAGCTTATTAAACAGAAACAGCTTATTAAACAGAAACAGCTTATGCCAAGATGAGTTATGAAAAGCCAGCCACACCGACATGGATGTATTTCAGGCCACATGCCAAGCTAAAGATCTACAAGGTCAGGGCAATACATAGGCAAGAGTTTCAAAAGGGTTACAGCCGGGATGCGTTTAAAAGAAGTGCATGAACACGGAATGCAGTTAGCCCGTTAGCTGTAACTGCTTTACAAAAGGAAACCAACAAGCCAGCCCGAGTCAATGGAAAGCTACCCTCATATATTCTGCTCATACCCATAAAGTTCACAGTTCTAAAAAAATCTGGAAAAATGAAATGGGTTGACCGACAGCAGCCCTCTTAGCTCACTATGTGTTTTCACTCCACACGGTGCTGGTTTCAAGCAGTCTCAGTGTTAAAACGAGCGCATGGTAACGCAGCCCAGCATTCACCTTACCAGTGGGTATGGAAAAGCACCATTACTGGTTTTAGTTTATTTACTGGTTTTGTGGGGCCATGGTTTTTTTTTCGTTTTTTTTTTTTTAATTCAAGCTCCAGTGTTCAACTTCCACTATACTACTAACACTGAGCTACTAATAAAGTTTGAATTCATTTTCTGGCAATGTAACCATTAACATTACGAAAAAGCAGAAGTGCAGTGTAATATTTCACATTCAAGGCATTGCTTCATTTTAATGTAAATGAGTTATTTGAAAGAGTAATGGTGTTATTAACTTAAATTATATATATATATATATATATATATATATATATATATATATATATATATATATATATACACATATATATATTGTGTAGTGTGCACGGGGGAAGGCAGTGGAAGGGCTGGTAGGTGACGTAATCACACACAGAGACATATGCCTGAAATTCGCTCCTTGCAAAGGAGCCGGCTCTTTTGTACAGTGGTATCGGCGCTATGCTTTAGTCTGAGAGGTCCCTGCTTCGCGCCCGCCCTCCGCCTGTGTGTGGATTGCCTCGCCCTGTGTGATGCGCCTGTCTGTGGGAACCGAGATCACTACATAGGTGTCACTAGTCGATGCTGGTACCCCGGCACGCACTCGTTGGACTGTAGCCTGGTGAGCAAGTCCGGGGTGTACCTGAGGCTGGCAGGGGAGAGAGTAGAGTGCACGGGGGAAGGCAGCAGCAGGGCTGGATCCACTGCATTTAGTGTGTGTCTCTGGACGCACTCCGCGGACGGACGTCCTTGGATCTAGCGATGAGATATATATATATATATATATATATATATATATATATATATATTCTTATTTGACAATCTGACTTTAATCTGGGTTTGTTTGAGAAACAGGAAAGGCTACACTCCTCACAAACAGGCCTCTGCAACATTCAGTAGTGTTTGTCCTGTCATTGTTTTTAACAAGTAGGTGTCGTACAGCATCGTCAAGTAGAAAAAAAAATTGTTATATAGGTATCGTAGCAGATTCATCTTTGCAGATATAACTCTACCTTTATATAAATATACATTTTTGTGTTGCGCAAACAGTGGAAACGTCGCCACAACTCTATTGTCTTAATAAAAAATTAATTAATTAATTTTAAAAAAAAAACATTTTTGTGTTGCAACAAATCTGGAAACTCTAATAACGCTGTCATGAATATAGCTCTCTGTGTTTTGGTTTGTCAAAATCTTTGACCCTTTAATAGCAGGCCACCATCACAAAGCTCTTTACAAAATACAAGACTAGGGTGTGTGAGCTGTGCATCAGCTGCAGAGTCACTTACAACAACGTCTCGCCCCAAAGACGCAGCACAAGGAGGTTCAGCGCCTTGCTCAGGGTCACACAGCGAGTCAGTGGCTGAGCTGGGATTTGAACCAGGGAACCTGGTGTTAAAAAGCCCATTTCTTTTACCACTGGACCACACAGCCTCTTGTAAAACAACATCTGATTTCTCTTTTGAAAGCAAAACCCTTATAAAAGTTCCCCATAGAAGCACAGCAAAGTGTAATAAAGCACAGTGAAAGCATGGGAAAGCACAGGTAGGCCTTGTAAAGAATAGCGAGGTACGGTAAAGCATATTAATAAACAAGGCATGCCATGGTAAACGACGGTAAAAGTGTAGTATAACCATGGGACAAGACAGGAATTTACTGCAGTGAACTTCACCAAGGTTTTTTTTTCCCATGGAAAATCAAGGTTGTACAAACCTTAAATCAATCATGTTTTGTTTTTAATTTCGCCCTGTCAGACAGTTGCCAACAGGCGACGCACAATCCCATCAGCAGAGCATGCCTTTGTTTCGGACAGCCATTCCCTGCTGAAATACCAGGGTGTTGAGCAGTGGGAGCAGCCTCCTCAGCACTGAACTGAAGGGGAGTGGCTTTGTTTTGTCTAGTGGGTGTGTTGTCAGAGTGCACTCTGTTGTGAGGAATTGATGAGTTGTGGTTACAAGGAAATCATTTGGAAGTACCGGTTTGATTAGCTATTTAAAAAATACTTTTGGCCTCGTTGTTCGTTTTATTATCTTTAATGGTTTTTTTTTTCGTGCAGCATTTTAGGTCACAGGCCCTGTGTGAAACCTCTACAGGAGAAGAAGCCGACCTGCCTCCCAGCTGAGTAAGTGGGGCTCTGCCTTCTGGGGTTCCCACGGTTACCTCACTGGGATAAACAAACACAAACAGTACATGTGTTTCTGCCTCCCCCTGGGGCGCCCCTGTTTCACTACATGGCATTACCTGATAGGCTGCTGCTGCTGTGGCATGAGAATGGAGCTCAGGGAACAATGGGGGCATTGAAGATGACTGGAAGAGGACTTGAAGAGGCTTTATTTGTGCTTTAAAATCAAGTGGGTTCCCTCCAGTTGGGTTAATAATAATAATAATAATAATAATAATAATAATAATAATAATAATAATAATAATACTTGTGTTGCCTCCTACCAGAAAATAATTGAAAAGCAAACCATTGAACCAGCTCTGCTAAGCTTTTCAACTCTGTAGCAGTCAAACAGACTGCTAGGAAATCTATTGCAGTGTAGATCTGTGCAGGTGTACAAGTAAGGTGGGCAAAGAGGCACGATGAAAGAAACACCTTTACATTATATTACAAGAGAAACCACACACACACAAGTTTTTTAAAAGTCATTTATTTTGTTAGTATGTATTACAAATTTAAAAGCTGTGAGGCAGCCTAGTTCAGCCTGATCTACGCTAACCACCTTTGATATGTCTGCTTGCATGTCCTCGAATGTGCTGATCTATGGTGCTGTTCGATCAAACTTTCAGACATAGGAAGCATTGTACAGAATAATATGTAACACCAGTGTTAAATACTGAAACACACATATATACCGCGCCACTGGATATAATGTGGCTATAAAACTGTAAAAGAATAAGGATACATATATATGTGTGTGTGTGTGTGTGTGTGTATTTTTGAATCCATACCTTCCATCAGTTTTCTAAAGACAGTTACTGTGGTGAACGCTAATGGGGATACAAAGGAAGAAGTACAGTGCAGTATCACCAGGGATGGAAATCCTGTTGGGGTTTAGGCTGCTTGGATAAGCAAAGCATGCCTCCCAGCTTGGTGGTAGATTTTAATTTTGGTTACAAGCTGGTCCCTGTTTAGGAACTTGGAGGTTCCTAAAGGACCACTTTAATGAACACCCCCCCCATTTCCCAGCGGCATTGGATTCTACAGAAAGGAGATGAATTCGTAATTCGTTAGGTTACAATAAAAACATAAACCAAAGAGCAACCGAAATCCAACGAATACCCCAAGAGTGACGCCTCACTATCGACGGCTTAGCTAACCAGAGATCAAGGGCACTTGTTAAACCGTTGGGTTCTCAGCTCAACCCCCCTTTTTTAATCTCATAAAAATTACATCTGGATGGATCGTGCAATAAAGGGGACAAGCTTCGGTCAGCATTTGTTTGGATCCGATAATCGTTCCTCATGAGCAATAATCATTGATTGAAGCTCATCCCCTTTACTATGTGCCACATATATTCTCTACAAAAGGGAACTGAGCAGGTCTCTACGGGTAGCTGTAAGCTGGCAATAGCGGGGCGACGTGTAACGATAGCAGAGAGTTTGTTGCTTTGATGCCTGCGGCTCTTCTCCTGTTCACTTGCGGTATCGGTTGTCGCTGGTCTCGGTCATCTTGATCAGCACGTTCTTAGTGGCCACGCTCTTGGTGGCCTGAGCTGTGCTATACCCTGAGGAAGAGGAGCTGTAGCCACCGCTGGTGGAGTAGCCACTGGCATTCACCCCTTTAATGCTGGACTGGTCTGTAGAAGCGGTAGAGGAGGGAAACGGGTTGGTTATCACCGAGCTAGTTGGAGGTCCAATACAGCAAAATTAGGTCAAATATGACCTAAACAAAAAACATGACCTTTTTTAAATCAACGGTACCCATGGATTATAATCACATCCTGCTCCATAATGCTATATAAAGAGGATGTATAAAGAATTATAAATGGCATCTTTTGGAGTGGGTACGAAAATCCTAGCAATGCATCTACACAGCTGTAAGGTAAGGGAGTCTTAAGTGTATGTTGCTCCTTAGAGCTTGATAGAAATGTGGAGATGGCTGATATACTTACTGTAGCTTGGTGTAGAGTGAACACTGACAACTGAGTGGTTGGTAATCCTGCAACATGAAAAATGAGAAGTTAGTCACTTCAGACACCTGTTTTACCTGTTGCATAAATATATTAGGTTTCCACTTAAGGCTTACCTGCTCTCCTCTCCTTCCAGGAGTTTCCTGTAGGTGGCGATCTCGATATCCAGGGCCAGCTTGACGTTCATCAGCTCCTGGTACTCCCGGACCTGGCGGGCCATGTCCTGCTTGGCTTTCTGGAGAGCGGCCTCCAGATCTCCAATACGGAGCTTGGCGTCTTTCACTGCCAGCTCCCCGCGCTCCTCTGCCTCAGCGATCTGTGACTCCAGGTTGGCACGCTAAGAGAGAGAGAGAGAGAGAGAGAGAGAGAGAGAGAGAGAGAGAGAGAGAGAGAGAGAGAGAGAGTTACTGAGGTGAGAAGGCCAGGGATTCCCAAAGGTTTCTTTAAAAACCAACTTTGATTGCCACACTGTACTAAGATTCAATTCGATTGATTGATTGATTGATTTTGCTTGTTTGATCTTTCTAACTCCTAATCGGATATTTCACATTAGACTATTCACACGCGACTGACGGGTATATTATCTTACCTGTCCCTTGATGGATGAGATCTCACTCTCAAGTCTCTGGATCATGCGCTTCAGCTCAGCGATCTCACCCTTGGTATTACGCAGTTCATCACTGTATTTGCCAGCCTGGGAGGACATCTCACTGTACTGTTAAAAAAAAAAACAAAAAAAAAACAAAGAAAACAAAACCTGATTGTCTGTAATATATACCACTTTCAGGGTCAGAGTGGTTTTGCCAGGAGAGGGCATTCGTACAGGCAGCTTCTTTCAGAAGTCTATACTATACTTTGTATAATATGTAATGTTGCATCACCCTATAGAATTAACTAGTTTCACTTCATAAGGTCGAATGAAACCTGCTGAATAATGTTATGTTAGCACATTGAATTGCATAGCGCTTTGTAGTTTTCCGTATACTGACAAAAATTCTAGGTGAAGCAGAACTCTTGGCCACAGCTGTAGTATATTGATGCTACTAATACTATTAATAATTAAACCGTATAGCTTAATGTGATGTCATTTTACACCAACTATCTGATACAAACTATATGATGCAAATCAATTTCAGGTGGCTGTATCACATCAGTATCGTGGTCAGCTATACAGAACATAATAATGTTTGTCCATATACATTTAATAAAATACATTGTGCTAACAGAGGTTTCTATTTTTTTCTTGAGAGAATGGCGCGAATTGAAAGATGTCTCCTCTTACCTTGACCTTGTACCAGGACTCTGCCTCCTCGCGGCTCCTGGCAGCGATGTCCTCATACTGAGCTTTGACCTCAGCCACGATGGAGTCCATGTCCAGGTGACGGGCGTTGTCCATCTGCACGATGACGGAGGTGTCCTTGATCTGGCTCTGAATCTCGCGGAGCTCCTGGGTTTGAAATAAAACGGGGGAATAAAGCCGGGTCACTCCTGGGATTGATACGTTGAATGCTCAACACTTCAAGTGCTGAAAACATTGTAAAATGCATTGACAAGCGTTTCGACTAGCATTGTTCATCAAGGTCAAAACCGAAAGAAGGTCCTTCATTGCAAAGACACCACATCAAGCTCCTGAGATGTGCCTTACCTCATTTTGCAAAACTGTAAGACGCCAAGTCAAGTGGACACAAAGTTTCGGCTAGTGCCTTCTTGGGCACACTTTGTCTGCTTGACTCAGTTTCTGCCTTGGATCTCTAACTGAGCGTTTTGAATGCAGGTGGTTTACCTCCTCATAAATGCTCCTCAAGAAGTTGATCTCGTCGCTCAGGGTGCCAACCTTGTCCTCCAGATCAGCCTTAACCAGGAAGGTGCCATCGACATCCTGAAAAACACAGCAGACAAGAATTGGCTCGTGTTGTCACTTTCTCCTTTCTCTTTTCTTTAACGAATGAGAAAGCTCGTGCATGTTATTGCCAGTTTTAAAAGACCCTTTCACAAATCATGCTGAAAGTCAATGGTACTTGGCAGCCGATCGGTATTGTGTAGAACCCTATGGAGATTACTTTTCTAGCACGTTGGTTGTACGTGCATCAAACCTATGGGCAGGTTACACTACCTGTACTAGCTGTAATCAATCTTCTAGTCAAACTACCAAAACAATGATTATACTCATTGAACACAAGACTTGATTACAAAACCACACCCACACAGTGGAACCACATGAGAGACATATTCTGCTTACAAAGCCTTAGTGTCTTGCCATGGGGTTTCTCAGATAAAGAGATTACTATTATGGTTTTGTGTTTTGGCTTTCCAGCCGTAGAGCAGAACAAGCAGAATTGAATTTGCTGCGACTCAAACTTTCTTTGGTTTAAAATAAGTTAAACAGAAGGGGTACATGCAAAGGTGTAGGATGTATATTGACCATTTTATTGGTAGTTTAGGTAAATGTTGAGGACTGACCTTCTTTGAGGTTAAAACTCCACTATAAAAGGCTGTTAGATGCACTGGGGTTCTGGAGATATGCCGATAGGTCTGAACACTATAAGACTGTGTTAAACTGATGTTTCAAATGCGGGATAGATTACAAACAGACTCACCTTCTTCAGGACGACGAAATCGTTTTCCAGACCAGTACGTCTGTTGATTTCATCTTCATACCTACAAGCAACAGCAAAAGTGTAGGGAGTAGTACATTACTTGATAATTAAATTAGATACAACTAAACCTAATAACTTTGGATCGAAATATTTCTCTTAATTTTGTCATTTTAAAGTACTGCTGCAATATCTTATGAAAGCTTGCAGATATCAATGTGCTTGCAGACTCACTTGCCCTTGAAGTCCTCCACAGCCCCCTGCATGTTCCTCAGCTCACTGTCCAGCTTGCTCTTGTCGTTGTTGATGGCGTCGAGCTGCCGGCGCAGGTTGGCGATGTACACCTCGAACATGGCGTTCATGTTAGTCTTGGTGGTGGTCTGCCCTTGCAGCAGGTTCCACTTGGTCTCCAGCATCTTGTTCTGCTGCTCCAGAAAACGGACCTAGAAACGAAGCAAGGGGAAGCAAATCAAGTCACACCAAGCAGTGCTCAGTAAAGGAATGTTGTGATGATTATTAACATGGGATGTCACAATATTAATCACTACGGAAACAGCATGCTATCAAGTGATCTAATTCCTTTGTTTCATGTTACACTTTAGCCTCTGTAATGAATAATCTGATGCACACTTTTGACATGTACCATGTCAGGTTTATTATGGATCCTTGAACCGATGTGTTGAAAGGCTAACGAACCCATGGGACAAAATGCTGCTCATATCGGACTGGGGAAATGCTATAAAGTAGCAATGCATGCATGCTACAGTGTTTTTCGCCAGTAGTATACTGTAGTGTTTTATCATATGGAAATAGCAGCCTGGCTCTAGGGAAGTACACTCAGTATGTCAAATCACAATGAAAGTGCTGATTGCAATGTAGTGATGTGGAGTATGAACCTACTGCTCATTTATTTTGGGTCTGCGAGCCTGCTATCAAAAACAGGCTTGCCCTGTTCCACAGCCTTGTTCAAGAGGAGTATAAACACTGGCACGCCCTGCTGTACCACACTTTAATGAGATCCAGGATTTGCATCATGCAAACACAGGACATCGTCCTGCCAGCCTGCTCTGTGTGTTTTGAGACAGTTGTGTTTTATAAACACTAATGGGCGACTGTGTTAACTCGATCACCGGCTGACTCCATTGCTGGGGAGTTCAGGAATTGGAAAATAAGCGCAGTGTAATTTTAAATTTGTATTAGCGCTCGACAAACTTTTGAGTTACAAATAATATTAGCTGTGCACCATTGTCCTTAAAACGCTGTGACGTGCAGTCTGCGCATTGAAGCATATACACAGCGTCATATTGTTATATGTGTGTCAGCAACTTGACCTGCAATCTGATATAGAAAAAGCTTTTACAAGGAGCCTAAAGCAAGGGTGTTCCTTTCTTCTTTCTTTTTCTTTCTTTCTTTCATTCATTCATTCATTCATTCATTCATTTTGATGGGTATGAAATTACATTAATCATTAATTTTTATTTCATCTAAAGTTACATGACTACTTTGCATTATAGTCCTGTGTGAAAATGAATACTCTATCCCACACCTTGGATTTGCACAACATAACAGATACTTTACTGTGCTCCATAATGGTCTGTGAGAATATACCGAGATTCATAACAGAGTCTAGGGGAGCCAGTCAAAGATATGCACCTTAATCAAGAAACAAACTGAGCGCACCCTGGAACTCAACTGTGCTGAAAAAGAACTTTCCCTAACTCTCTGTCTCGGATTCACATACAAGCAACAGCAAACCGACTGAGTTAAAGGCAATCGCTCTGTCATTATACAGTGCTTTTAGCAAACACACCATGAGCTATGCACTCCAAATCAGCAAAAACAACATTCAGAGAGGAGAAACTCAATCAATAAAGTTTCCAAAGCAGAAATAAACAAGCGAAGACTTTGAATTCAGGGGCTTGAATGAAGTATTAAGTGGTTTCTTTTTTGTTTTTTTGGTGTCTATTGTGCTAATGGCAATTTGGACTAAGTAGCTTTGAGAATCTAGCTCTGCGTCATCTAGTTCAGGAAGGCTGAGACAGGCTCACCTTGTCGATGAAGGAGGCGAAGCGGTTGTTGAGGCCCTTGATCTGCTCCTTCTCCTGGGAGCGGATCACCTGGATGTTGGGGTCGATCTCCAGGTTGAGGGGGGCCAGAAGGCTGTGGTTGACGGTCACTGCGGAGATGGGGACGCTGGGGAGACTCATCCCTCCTCCCATGCTTCCTCCCATGGCGCTGTAGGAGCTGTAGGAATTGCTCATTCTAATTTTCCCACTGCCGTAAGGGCCGCTCAGACTCATGCTGCTGCCCCCAGCCCGAGACGCCCTGCTGTTCAGGCTGCTGGTGCTGATTCTCTTGCTTGCCATCAAAGACATGGCTGAGGCTTGGTTTGGCTTCGTAGGTACAAGAGCAGAAGAAACAGTGCTGGATAGCTTTGCCAACCTTGTAGACTGCCAGCTCAGAGGCACTCTCTTTTATTCCCCTAGCACAAGGGGAAGTAGGAGGCACAGCCACCAAGCCAGTGTCACATTCCCTGTCTGAATACCTGCCGGGGTGTGGTCTCGAATCTGGAATTACCTGTCTGATCGCACCCACTCTCACCTGCGGGTGACAGTTTATGGCGACAGGCAGCACAGTGTGGAGCATAGTCAGCTGGTCACTGCAAACAGTGTACTGCCAAAGGATTTCGTTAATGTTACAATCATTAATGGTAGGCAAGCGTAAATCGTCTTGTTTCTTGGTTTATGAATTTCATGGCACTGCTAAATCAGAGATGTCCAGTCACGGTCCGGGGGAAGGAAAGTCTGCATACTTTGACTATGAGATAGTGACCTTTGATTGATCATTTTTTATACCAATACCTGCTCTGAAGCACACAGCTATGCACTTTAAAAACTGAAGACAGTTCTAGCCAAGGCTTTTAAACCCATGGTCTTCTGTTTAGCACCAACGATCCTATCCCTGGTCTTTCCATTGAGACGAATAGATAAATACTGTATTAATACAACAGATCAGGCATACTGTTGTATCCTGGTAGCTGCTGTAATCCCTTCTTGTGGTGCAGATCACCTGATCGGATAGCAGTCAACTAGAGCAAGGGTGGCCAACCCTGGTCCTGGAGAGCCACAGTCCTGCAGGTTTTCTGGGTATCTTTAAACATTTAAAAAATGTTAGTGTTGACCGGTTAGGAAAAAGATTGGTTCAATCACGTAATGGGAGAACTCAACTGGAACGAAAAACAGAAGACCCCGCGGCTCTCCAGGAGCAGGGTTGGCCACCCCTGAGTGAGACCATGGGGCAGGCCACACTATTTTTGTATCTGAAATATTCGTGATTGCCAAATAACTAAAAAGACACAAGAACAGGGAGGGTCCAGTGCTGTTGCTAGTGTCAGAAAATGAATTTGAAAACCCTGGAATAATAATCCATTTTACTGGACCAGACTGGACCATACAATGGCACTGTGCAAACAGTATTCTGTATTATAACTGTTTAGATGTGCTTTTTATATATATATAATAAAGTAATAGTTATGCATCTAGGAAGTCCTTGAACATACATGTATTAAATACAGCAACAAAGGTGTAGCTACAGCAATATAGCATAACTGTGCAAATTGGTGCTTGGCAAAGCATATTTATAAACATCTCAGCTTCCAGTGTTGCATTTGCTGTGAGGTCCCTTTGATTCAGACACAGGAGCATTGGGCTAACATATGAAACCGATGCAGGGAACGGCATAGTCACAGAAATGCAGAAGAATGTTTCTGTGCCTTGAAGATTAACAGCAGTGCATTACCTGTATTGTAAAGTGTGTGCATCCAGGTGCCAAATCACCCAGATCTGCATTTCCAGAGACATCTACTGCATCAAACTGTGGAACTCCCATAAACAGGGATTCCCCCCTTAAAAACCGTGGGACCTAAGGTGGAAGGCTGGTGCACTGGCTCACTTCTCTACCCAGTCATATTGAACCCAGGAATGCAGTGAAATCAGAGCTGAACTCGACTGAAAGAGGTGCAGCAATCATCTTCACTATGACAGCGTGTCACCTTGGGGTGGGAGAGATGATTTGTAGTTTCTTTGTTATAATGTTAGATTATGCAATACAGGTGTTAATTCCATGCCTATAAGTATTTTTGTGGAAAACATTGTTTCCACAAAAGGTGGACAGAAAAGAACACCTAAAACCTTAGCAAATGATTGATTCTATGCTCATTTAAACCCGTCAGTCTAGAAAGTTATTGTCATCTAAAAGTCCATATTGGCAGCTCAATCTTTAAAAGCTCAAAACATATTTTTACAAAGGAAAACAAATGCAGCACAAAAGCTGCTTGCATAAGAAGTAAAAAGTGAAAAAAAAAACAACATGCTAGGCAGATTCATACACCTCCATACTCTGCATTCCTTGCATATCTACCATTCTCTAAACACCTGAATGAAGAATGCATCTCAGAGATGTTTAAAAAGTCTTGCTTCAGCGTTCTGTTGTTCTGTTGCAATGTGGTCTCCCTGCTCCGCTGCAGTCCCGGTGCTGCACAGTACAATTAAACAGTGTCGCTCCCATTGCAATGGGCTCACGTGTGAGGGTGTGAGCTCTGACTGTTGAGATGAAGCACTGAGGACACCTGCAGGATCTTCTGTGTGTGTGAAGAAGCAATAAACACACTGCATTCTCAGCTCCCCAGCGCTGTCATTACCAGCACCTTCATAATAATGAGCACTAATCTAACACACTGCATTCTCAGCTCTCCAGCGCTGTCATTACCAGCACCTTAATAATCTAACACACTACTGCATTCTCAGCTCTCCAGCGCTGTCATTACCAGCACCTTCATAATAATGAGCACTAATCTAACACACTGCATTCTCAGCTCTCCAGCGCTGTCATTACCAGCACCTTAATAATAATGAGCACTAATCTAACACACTGCATTCTCAGCTCTCCAGCGCTGTCATTACCAGCACCTTCATAATAATGAGCACTAATCTAACACACTGCATTCTCAGCTCTCCAGCGCTGTCATTACCAGCACCTTCATAATAATGAGCACTAATCTAACACACTGCATTCTCAGCTCTCCAGCGCTGTCATTACCAGCACCTTCATAATAATGAGCACTAATCTAACACACTGCATTCTCAGCTCTCCAGCGCTGTCATTACCAGCACCTTCATAATAATGAGCACTAATCTAACACACTGCATTCTCAGCTCTCCAGCGCTGTCATTACCAGCACCTTCATAATAATGAGCACTAATCTAACACACTGCATTCTCAGCTCTCCAGCGCTGTCATTACCAGCACCTTAATAATAATGAGCACTAATCTAACACACTGCATCTCTCAGCTCTCCAGCGCTGTCATTACCAGCACCTTCATAATAATGAGCACTAATCTAACACACTGCATTCTCAGCTCTCCAGCGCTGTCATTACCAGCACCTTCATAATAATGAGCACTAATCTAACACACTGCATTCTCAGCTCTCCAGCGCTGTCATTACCAGCACCTTCATAATAATGAGCACTAATCTAACACACTGCATTCTCAGCTCTCCAGCGCTGTCATTACCAGCACTTAATAATAATGAGCACTAATAATGAGCACCTTAATAATAATGAATCTAACACACTGCATTCTCAGCTCTCCAGCGCTGTCATTACCAGCACCTTAATAATAATGAGCACTAATCTAACACACTGCATTCTCAGCTCTCCAGCGCTGTCATTACCAGCACCTTCATAATAATGAGCACTAATCTAACACACTGCATTCTCAGCTCTCCAGCGCTGTCATTACCAGCACCTTAATAATAATGAGCACTAATCTAACACACTGCATTCTCAGCTCTCCAGCGCTGTCATTACCAGCACCTTCATAATAATGAGCACTAATCTAACACACTGCATTCTCAGCTCTCCAGCGCTGTCATTACCAGCACCTTCATAATAATGAGCACTAATCTAACACACTGCATTCTCAGCTCTCCAGCGCTGTCATTACCAGCACCTTCATAATAATGAGCACTAATCTAACACACTGCATTCTCAGCTCTCCAGCGCTGTCATTACCAGCACCTTAATAATAATCTAATCTAACACACTGCATCTCAGCTCTCCAGCGCTGTCATTACCAGCACCTTAATAATAATGAGCACTAATCTAACACACTGCATTCTCAGCTCTCCAGCGCTGTCATTACCAGCACCTACACTAGTAACACACTGCATTCTCAGCTCTCCAGCGCTGTCATTACCAGCACCTTCATAATAATGAGCACTAATCTAACACACTGCATTCTCAGCTCTCCAGCGCTGTCATTACCAGCACCTTCATAATAATGAGCACTAATCTAACACACTGCATTCTCTGTCATTACCAGCACCTTAATAATAATGAGCACTACACACTGCATTCTCAGCAGCGCTGTCATTACCAGCACCTGCATAATAATGAGCACTAATCTAACACACTGCAGCGCTGTCATTACCAGCACCTTAATAATAATGAGCACTAATCTAACACACTGCATTCTCAGCTCTCCAGCGCTGTCATTACCAGCACCTTCATAATAATGAGCACTAATCTAACACACTGCATTCTCAGCTCTCCAGCGCTGTCATTACCAGCACCTTCATAATAATGAGCACTAATCTAACACACTGCATTCTCATCTCGCTCTTGCAAAAATCTCGGAACATGCCATCCGATACGCTACATAGTCTCTTTGAAGAGAACATACATATAGAATACGAGAACAGCTTTGCAACTGCAGTCTACTGGCAGATACACACAAGCAGCAAACTGCAAAACGATGATGCAACTTGCTCAACTTTGCATGAAATGTCTTTTGTTTGTATTGAATATTTAAGTGTAGTCCTGTGGGACTGCTGTGAGACTGGGGGCAAGGAAACTTGACAGAGTAATCTGCTTTGACATTTTACAGCATTGGGTACTTTGGATGGATGGAGGTGTGAATGAAGCTTTCTTTCTCACACCTGAACACGCAACTTTGGTTTAACAAAAGCCAGCTTTGTGTCTTCTCAAGTGAAGGGTGGCGGGAGGAGAGGCAAGCATTTCAATGCATTTTCACACACTCTGAAAACATTTCCAACAAATCTCTCTGACGAGAGCTGGTGTGACAGCTCATAGTGGAGCTGCGGGGGCTTTTCTAGTCCAGGTGTGGGGTGTTGTTTGAGTTTCAGTGCATTAGCAAATATGCACTCATTTACACAATTCTGTAACTCAAAACCAACAGGACTGCGGTAAAATACTTTGAAAAAGTCAAGGAGAGAACAGGTTTGGACAAGTGCCTTTGCTGAAACTACAATGACTACAGACACTATTAATTATCGTTGGTAAAGGCAGAATGGTAGCAAGGAGTCGGGGATGTGGTTCAAGATCAGGGTTTTGTTAATGTAGTTTCCACTGTACAAAAAACAAACATTACCAAGCAGGCTTCTAACAAAATAGAGCAGGAGAGCAGGAGAGCAGGAGAGCAGGAGCGCAGGAGAGCAGGCCTCTTTCTGCAGTCCAAAACTGAGTGCTAGCACAAAGGGCTGTGCTTAAATATAGCAGGGTCAGGCTAAATTGGCAATCAATTAAGTAATTTAGCCTGGCCCGCTGTATTCACATGTTTAAAGACGTGACCCCCAGATTCACATGGCTGGCACCTGCCTGGTTGAATCTCGATTAGCAGGGTTTTTATCTCTTTTTTGAGCCAGAAAGACACCCTATACACATAATAATAATAATAATAATAATAATAATAATAATAATAATAATAATAATAATAATAAATGCATACATACATAATTTCCTATGACAAGCCACACCTTACAGATAAGTTTTAATAACCCTGGTGAATTACATTGATCACCAGCAGAAACACCAGGAGACCACATCATTGCCAGCAATGGTACCCTGGTACAGCAATGTATTTTCAACATTGCATGTTATAATGGTATTAGATGGAGCAAGCCCTAGACAAAACCATTGACAAAACAGAAAAACTGCTTGCAATGCGTATTGAAAAACCACACCCACACACCACTCACCCTCTCCTTTCATGTTGCACTTTGAATGTAATTAGTCCATTACGTCATCCTCAAGGACATGCTCCAAAGGCTGTAAATTAGCCCTACAGAAATGCTTTGTACGGTAATTAAACTAGAAACTCATCAGTGAGTGCAGTAGTAGAAGACACAGAGGAATTGCATTGCATTGACGCCTATTAGCACTTATCTAGAGGTGCCTCAAGTAAGGTCACTTATAAACGTTAATTATTTAGCAGTTTTCCCTCCTGCTTTTCGGACGATTTTACCTTGAACAAGCAGGCGTGTCAAACTCCAATCCAACTTGAGCTCTCAATTAACTTAAACTCATGTAATTATTTATTCAATTGGACATATTTCAGATTTTTGTCAAGGTATTTTACAGATGGTGATTAAAAATTGAAAAAAAAAAAAATATGCAAGGTACACTATCTTTAAAACATTGCGAGAGAGCTGTTAAGTTTGTCCGGTTAATCAAATATTTAGACCCCCTCCCCGATGTGCAGTATGTGCATTCACCGTAGCTCACAACGATTCGCCCTGATGTACCACGCCTCTGTGGTTTTTACAATGCTTGCGCTTTACTGAGCTTTCACAGAGCGTTACTGCACTTTGCTCAGCTTTTACTATATAACCCTTTAATAAGGGGCAGTCCAGGATCAGTACTAACGCGGGTCTGTTCAGAGTTCAGACACCACACCTGTAGAACACAACCAGAAAGTACTAATGCATGCACGATGCTTAGAATCGGTTCGTTACATTTGTGTACAACGGCGCCCCCGTGTGGCAAGCCTTTGCAACTGCGCTGCTACTCCGAATCAATAGCAGATCGATAGATCAGACAGCTGGGTGTTTAGTATTAGGGCTTGAGGGCTTCTGGTGAGGAGATCCCCAGAGCAAGAGCCGGATCTTGTCATTCCAGTAGTGTAGAGCGAGTTCCAGATATTTCTTACAAGCCTATACTTAAAACCCGACACGTAATTGTGCACGCCTGTATTACTCAGCGTGGTTTGCTGACAGGTGAACTCAGCAAGCTTGCAAGTTACAGATATTAGATTGTTTTTTCCCTATTAGGCCCTGTGGTAAGATCAAACAAATAGCATGTTATATATTTAGATTAAGCAGAACTAGTCCCCGTCCCCCCGTCCCCCCATACAAAACCATGGACAAATTAATGATTGATTGTAGCTCACTTTTCTCTGACCCTCTGAGACATGCTCCCTGAAGGTTATTCCAGCACTGACCAGCGGGGGTGTATACTGGTCACAGCTGGTGGCTTGCTGGTTTCCAGCTGGTCATACTGGTGCAGGAGACTTGGTGCTGGTTGAGTGTTTACATCAGGGGAGTCAGCCATGCCCCTCACTTTTTGACACAGCGGGGGTAAAGGCACTGTATAGGACACAATGTTTCGCTGCGGTGAAAATGCTGGTGGTCTACCACAGCCAAAAGCAAAAATAATGTTTGTTCACCTTCAACTCCCCTACGTCACCGCTAGAAATCGTTCATATATGAACGAAGATGTAATGTTAATGTCCGACGCCCATTTTAAGTCTTTTTAAACAACTATTGGTTGCTTGCCACATGACTGACATCTCCCGAGGCTTCAACAACCAATCAGAAACGGCTTTATTTAGCCACTACAGCAAGTATCATAGCGAAAGTAACGGTAGATAGACGGAAAGCTGGACGCCTGAGTTTGAATTTAGTTTGTTTTCTGTCGGGAGATTGGGAGATCACAAGTAAGCAGCTTGCCAGGAATCATACTGAAATCGTCCAAAATGTTCATAAACCCAAAAAAGAAATTAACAAAATGTTAACTGCAGTGAAAAACTTAATTTTTACAGAAGACGTTGATGAGTTGCCGTGGATACGCTACCTGTGGAGTCTTTACGTTTGTTTTGAACTAACGGTTTTTTTTTTTTTGTTTTTTTTTTTCAGCGCAAGAAATAGATTACTGTTAAGGCGGGAAATAGACAGAGAACTGGGATAATTGGAGAATGAAAAAAAAAAACTAGAAAAATCATATAACAACAGAAAAGTTATTATTCAGATATTGCTCTGATGCAATTGTAACAAACTCTATTGAAATTCTCATGACTTTGTACCTGTAAGTTTGTAGCTTGAGGGTGCTATGATATCTTTCCTGGATTTAATCGATCAGATTTTATTTATTCATTTATATAATTTTAAAAACCTTTAAACATAAATGACAGCTTCCATACAGGTTTTAGAAGAAGTGTTTTTTTCTTTTTTTCCCAAGAACAGGAAAATTAATGAATGAAAAAATAGGCAGATGCAAATCAGTTTCATTTAGAAACTCAGATTTATTGCAGAGATGGTGTTACAAAAGCCGTTCGTACAATCTGTCCACAAAGAGGCGACAAAAGAGAAGCACAATACAGAACATTAAAAGAGGAGAACCCCCCACCCCACACTCCCCATCTATCTATATTTCTTTGGATGTTTGAGTTTCAGTTTTCCAAAAAAAAAAAAAAAGATAATTGACAGAGGCACCAACTGATCAAGAACAGGACCTGTAGAAAGATCTTTGAGAGGATAGATAGGAACGGGGCGATCAGGGAGAGGGTTCTGAAAGGGCACTAGACACTGGACAGATTGGCACTCTGTCAGGGAGAAAGGTGTGAACTGGAGAGGCTGAAACCCCTTCTCGAAGCGTGGGTCGACGGGTTTAGTAGCGTTTGGTCTTGGTCACGGAGGATTGTGAATAGGACACTTTGCTGCTACCACCGCTGCTGCCACCACTAAAACCTCCGTATCCTCCACCACTCATGGAGCCTCCTCCAATTCCTCCTCCCATTCCTCCTCCAATTCCAAATCCACTGCCGCCTCCTCCCATTCCTCCTCCCAGTCCTCCTCCCATGCCGTATCCACCGCTACCGCCGCCTCCTCCCATGCTGAATCCGCCTCCTGAGTCAGAGAGAGAGAGGGGTCAGCAGGAGACCAGACCACACACTGTAGAACTGGGGGTGCCCACATATCCAGAGTCCCCCAGCTTTTATAGACCACTAAATAATTAACTCATAATAACCCGGAAGGAGCTTAAACTGGTTCAGGTGAGTAATTTAGAGAGCAGGAGTTTTTTGCTTTGTCTTATTAATAGGCATTTTTCACCATGCAAAAAATAGGAGATGAAATAATAGGAGATTAACGCTATGACCTATGTGTCCAAACTTAAAAAAACATTTCACTCCTTCTCAATGTCCAGACTTCTAAATGTTAACTATAAGATTTTTACTAGAATTACTACTTATTCTACCATCACAGTTTTAAAAAGATATATAGTTATTAATTTATTATTTTCAAGAAATATTTTGTTACCAGATGAAGATACACTCTGCTGCATGTGTACTGTGACTGCTCCACCGCCTGAGCTGATTCTGGGGAGAGAATGAAAATCCAAAGCTTAGATAAAAGATACAAATATTGCCTTCCAAAACAGCAACAATCCCCTGCATTCACTGCTTGTGTGATTGTACCATGTTAAGCTTCCTGTCTATGTTTCTATTTTAATGCGTAATGTCTATTTCAAAGTTTTGGCAGGGCAATCTCTCGAACACTATAGAGTTTCTCAAACTCTATAGAGTTCACACAAACTATTTTAAAATTTCTAAAAATGTAATTAAAAAAATCAAAGGGGATATATATGTACAAGTCTAGAGGACTAATAAATGGTTAATAAATTCCCAACAGGTAATTATTTGTGACGTTACATTTCACTTAATTTTACTGTGGGGTCACCGGACCCCCACACACCAACACTGTGCTTGTTGAGATAAGGTTTGCACATTTCCTTACCTGCTCTCCTCTCCTTCCAGGAGTTTCCTGTAGGTGGCGATCTCAATATCCAGGGCCAGCTTGACGTTCATCAGCTCCTGGTACTCCCGGACCTGGCGGGCCATGTCCTGCTTGGCTTTCTGGAGAGCGGCCTCCAGATCTCCAATACGGAGCTTGGCGTCTTTCACTGCCAGCTCCCCGCGCTCCTCTGCCTCAGCGATCTGAGCCTCCAAGTTCCCGCGCTGTCGAACAGAAGGGGCCGTTAGTACTGGACGAGAACCCTCACGGGAAGTACACTGCAGCTGTGATGCAATGTGAACGGATGTGGACCAATCCAAAAAACATTTTCTAATAAACACATAAATAATCTCAGACAAGACTCAAGTTATCTTAAAATCTTTTTTAAAATGTTGCAGTACCATGGCAGTTATTTATATGTCTTAAGACTGGATGAGATTCAATCAAAAAAGAACGGAGCCGCAACGAATATAGCCGTACTATCAATAAATAAGTATAAGGACAGATTGAAGAGTTTGAGGGAACTGCATCTGTCCTCCCAGAAAGAGCATTCCTGCTTGGCTGCAGCAGACCCCATTGGGTGGGTCCTTGTCCCTGACTCTCACCTGGCCCTTAACAGATTCAATCTCAGAGGTCAGTCTGCTGATCATGCGGTTCAGTTCTGCGATCTCAGATTTGGTGTTGCGCAGGTCATCACCGTACTGTCCGGCGGAGGTGGACATCTCCTCGTACTGCAGGACAGAGAAAAGAACAGGATTCAAGGGATATATATATAATATTGAATACTTTCAACGTTATTAGCCAAACACAACAAACTGTGATGCATGCTTTCACCTAGGGCAAGGCTGATCTTATTGAATCCTGTACATATCCTGTGCTAAGAGAAATACAGACTAGTTCTAGAGCCCTTTGCTGAAAACTATGTTTAATTCCCTTATATGTGTTTATATAGACAACTATATATATGCTCACCTTCTGCTTATACCAGCTCTCAGCCTCGGCACGGCTCCTGGCAGCGATTTCCTCATACTGAGCGCGCACTTCGGCCACAATTGAGTCCATGTCCAGGTTACGGCTGTTGTCCATCTCCAACACCACCGAGGTATCCTTGATCTGGGACTGCATCTCGCGAAGCTCCTGCAAAGAAACAAAAACAGCACACAAGACGAGATGTTAGGAAAACTGCCTCTTTGTTTTCAAACTGTGAGGATTGATTGCTTGGGAATCGTCATCAAAGTATCAACGATGTTCAGCAACATATAGTTTTAAGCTTCTTCATTAGCAATGCTGTTGTGACACTGCTATGGCATTGCAATGGTTCTGTACGATTGAAAGAGAACGATATGATGGTATGAGGCATTGGTAGAATGGCACCACAGTGACACAGTACCAGTGGTATCATTGTGAACAAAGCACACACTTCTGGTGATGCCATTGGGCTACGGGCTTGCATTGTATTTGTATTTGTTTTGCCATTGCTCGTAGTGGTCTGCTCATGGGTCTACTGGCTAGAGTTTCTCCAGGGCAGTAGGCTATGATTATGATGGCTCCAAGTTGGGTTTACCTCTTCGTAGATGGCCCTGAGGAAGTTAATCTCATCCTGGAGTGCATCGACCTTGGCTTCCAGCTCAACCTTGTTCATGTAAGCGCCATCAACATCCTACAAACAGAGAGGGATACAAGAGAAGACTTAGTACCACGACTGCATTCAATGCAATCAAACATATAGTTCTATGGGACAGTGAGACTCATTGTATAGGGTGTTTTAAGTGTGTGTGTGTGTGTGTCTGTGTGTGTGTGTGTGTCTGTGTGTTCAGGGTAAAACCCCACTGAGCTGAGTTTTTTACCTTCTTCAGCAGGACAAATTCGTTCTCCACACTGGCGCGCTTGTTGATTTCATCCTCGTATCTGTAGATGAAGATGTTTGTTTAGTTCAGTCCAAAAATCTGGTAGCGTCAAGCTTACTAGTCTTGGAAACTGGATAAGGGTACTTTGTTTGCCTTTATTGACTCTTGGCCTCACTTATGATTGAGGGTAAAGCAAAGCATTACCCTAAAGAAGTGATTCTCAAAGTGTTGTGAGTGAGGTATATCACAAGTTGAAGCTGTCAGTTCTGCATGCAAGTTTATTTAAGATGACTGATGACTGATAAACAAGGTGGGGCGGACAGTGAGTATGGTTTCTTGGACTCACTTGTTTTTGAAGTCCTCCACCATGTTCTGCATATTATTCAGATCGCTCTCCAGCTTCATCTTGTCATTGCCCAGGGAGTCCAGCTGCCGGCGCAGGTTGGCGATGTACGCCTCGAACATGGCGTTGATGTTGGACTTGGTGGTGGTCTGCCCCTGCATTAGGTTCCACTTGGTTTCCAGCATCTTGTTCTGCTGCTCCAGAAAACGTACCTAAAAACAGAGAAGGGCAAGCAAATCAGGTCAGAAACGCACCTGGACATGAGGAAGGGGGGAGAGATGCAGATATTAGAGTTGGATGCAGGTGCAAATTATCTTTTACTTCACGATTTGTGTTTTATTTCTGTATTTTTTTATTATAAAACATGATGACATTGTAACTCACTGATACAATTGCATTACACTTGAAATAAAGTGCAACACCTGTTTTGGCATTCAAACTTTGCCTTGCCACGCCCTCTTCTCATTGCAGTTTGCTGAGGGAATTAAACTGTAACCTGAATACAAAAAAATTATAAGATGCAATACTTCATTATAATATGCACTGTAATGCATATTGCGGTCACATATTACCCGCTATATATTTTCTTTTAAATTATAAAAACTTTTATCCATGTAACATTTTAACGTTTTAATAAATTTAACATGTTTCGGATCGCTGACTCTCTCTCTCTCTTTACTGAAGGGCGTTGTCACAGTGAGACTTGCCCCAGGCTGAATGAACCAGGTAAGTTTTTTTTTTAAAACTTGGCTGTACGTTGAGCAGAATTATCTTTAGGTGGGGCTCTGGGCTGGAATTGGCCACTGCGTTGAATGAACGTTAACGCTTACTTGCTCCAGAAAGTCTTTTATGCATGACTCTTGTAAGAATCCTGCTTTTCTCACACTTTGGACTTACAGCAACGCCCATCTGTAAAAGCATGCCTGAAGTTCTATCTAACGACTGAACAAATACTAACAATGGCTGTCTAGCTAGCATTGGTAAACTCGAATTCGATCCTTTTGTCGTGCAACACCGCAGATTAAAATTTTAGTGCTGTGAGCTCAGTGTTTTTATTTTCAAGAAAACCTTTTAAATCACATAGTCAGGAATAATTGTGAGCAGTCTCTAGAACAAACAGTGATAAAGGTATTAGCTGATTAGCTGATGAAAGATCAGTTTTCTGTGCAATAAAAAGCTGATAAAGAATCTAGTGAAGCCTTCCCTTTTAATGTAGTCTAACATCAGCAGGAATATAAAATCGAATGCACCTTTTAATTTGACTCAAGCAAATGAACATTTACAGCTGCTATGCATTTGAACAGCTGTACCTGGTTACAATTGTACCAAAGTCATTTTATATGATTTTGCATGCTTGTCCTGTGAATATGTTTTTGTTTTTTTTTACTGTATGATATGTATTTAATTTACTGCAGTCGATTTTTAAAAGGGCTTGCATGATAAAATTTACATTTTAGAAGCTTGTCAAACTTTTCAACCACACCTAGCTTGTTCGAGTCTACATAGTCATACAGAATCTAGTTACACTTAAATTACACAGCCCTGATCAGAATCTTGTTTTCTGTTTTTCCCTTTACATCTGCACCCTGAATACGGTCTCTTAAAACATCTCCTGGGACCAGCACTTTTCTGCCCCCACTCCTCCTTTCTTTAAAAAACTCAAACTTAAATAGATAAACCTTTGTATACAATTCAACATAGTCTGCTTGACTAACAGTTGCACCCTCTTTACAGTTGTAATTGATTACTCCCCACCCCTGGCACCAGCTCCACAGCACATCACAAAACAGGGACCCGCACTCACCTTGTCGATGAAGGAGGCGAAGCGGTTGTTGAGGCCCTTGATCTGCTCCTTCTCCTGGGAGCGGATCACCTGGATGTTGGGGTCGATCTCCAAGTTGAGGGGGGCCAGCAGACTTTGGTTGACGGTGACTGCGGTGATGGGGGCGCCCATGCCGCCACCGAAACCGCCACCAAAACCTCCGCCACCCCCCATGCCAAAGCCGCCACCACCACCGCCCATGCCAAAGCCGCCACCACCACCGCCCATGCCACCGTAGCTTGACATGGAGCTGAAGCTGGCTCCACCGCCATAGCCACCGCCGAAACTGCCACCACCAGCACGACCACCACTGCCGAAGCCTGAGGACACGACGCTCATCCTGGACCGGCTTGGTATGATCAAGGAACGGCTTCCAAAGCCACCGCCACCGCTGCTGCTTCTAAAGCTCACTCCTGATCCTTTGATGCTCCCGGAGCCTCCAGAGCTGCTCTTGGTCGTGGTCATACGAAAGCTGGAAGTCATGTTTGGTTCTAGTGTTTTATTTTGTCAAACTAGTGCAAGCTGGCATGAAGAGAGAAACAGCGAGAGACAGCGAAGAGTCAGTGAGCGGATGAAGAAGGAGAATGAATCTCTCTGAAGAAGCAGAAGATGAGGCTTGGCTTTTTAAAGCCTTCCTGAACTACAGGGTATGTGGGAGTATCCCCCTCGCCCAGCTATGGTCCCACCCACCCTGTCTGACAGGTATCAGCAGAGTGCAATTACTGTAAACGGATATACCTGGGCACACCCAGGCAAGAGAGCTAGCGGGGGGAGGGAGAGAGCAGGTTAAGTGGTAGTAACAGTAGTAGTTTTTTGCAGGACACTTTTAGTAAGTGAGTCGATCCATTCTGTACTTAGGACAGGTTCCCGATTGAAGTGGGTTTACAAGCAATACCCAGCAACTGCAAAATGCAGGCGTACACTGAGAAGCAAACATTTTATACAGCCCAGCCAGTGGTTTTCACCTGCATTCGATAGCATTTGTGTTTGTAAAAACTTGATTCCTAATTTGCATGTATGCTCATTGTGTTTTTTTTTTGTTTGTTTACAAAAGGAGCTTATTAGATAAAAAGCAACAGTATGTGAACTAACAATTACGATATGTAAAAGGAAGGCTTTAATTCCTCCACTCACTGTTGGGTGTGCCTGGCTCTGATTCTGTCTAATGCACCCCTCCCTTTAGTCAATCAGGTGCTGAGTTCTAAAGGAATTGAAGATATCATTTATAACCTCCTGCTGCAGTTGAAGTGAAAAAGGCCTATTTGGCTCAAAGAGCGACAAGCTGTTTTCAAGACAAAGAATGTGTTCCTCCAGACCACACTGCCTTTGGGTGGGGAGGGGAAGCCAAGCAAGCTGGACAGTCAGTGTTCTGCTTCTGTGATAAAGTCCCCTTTAGCATGAAAAGTGGACTTTGAGTTTCTGCACTGCAGGATCTACCTGTTGTGTTGTACAACATGATCTTTCACATAAAACCAAGAAATTAGCGGCATACTGGGGCAGAATTTTACTACTGGAGATAGTGGGTGAATGTTGGATTTTGTTTTCTTTGAAGGAGCTGGTTTAAGTGCTACAGTTGTGGTGCAAACATTTAACCTCTGGAGATTTCAAATCTGGTTTATTTCAGGATCTAGGGATCTCAGCTTGGCGGCTATTGGTGGATAATCCATTAAACCATGGTAAAGTACAGCTATGGCCAAAAGTTTTGCATCGCTCTATAAAATTAACTAATTTTGCTTCATAAAGTTGAATGAAACCTGCTGAATAATGTTATGTTAACTGTGGAAGGGTGGTGGGTAATTCACTGACACACGGGAGACAGACAGGTGTAATTGGAACACCACACAGGTGCCCAGTTTTATTTATTTTCTGACTCTCGTCAGTGATTTGTTTTAGCCTGCAGAGGGCGCTGTTATCCATGGCCTGATTATCAACAATGATAGACAGGACCACGGAAATACCAATCCTGGTACTTAAGACAGTTGCGGGCGCACTCGCAGGTGCTCAAATCATAAATGGAAAACAAAAGGAGAAAGAAAAAGGGAAAATAAAACACTGTAATAAAACTACAAACAAAAGGTGCTGCATTTCGCAGCTTTACCCCGGTCGTCGCTACCCGCACAACCCGGGTCACTGTCCTACACTCCCCGCTCCCTCAGTCTTCTACACACACAGTACTTCGGGGTTCACTAATTTTCCATATACTTAATGAAAACTGACAGATTGAGAAAAATACAGGACTACTATTATGGCTTCCGGTAGAGTTTTGCGATATCATTTTGTAGTTTTTGATTACATGATGTTAAATAAAAGATCTAAACTATGTTCATATAGTTTTTTTGTTTAGGTCTCAATCCTAAAATGCAAAAAGGTAGATTGAATTTCTTCTCTGAAACATGAAACTGTGTTCGCTGTATTCCTATTTGTTGTCAATACAGGAGTCTGTAAATCACTTTCAACACTTTTAAACAATGGCCACAAAGGTAGGGTTACCGTATGACTCCATGTACACAAGGACAGTTCAGGCTTTTCAGCTCACACCCCAATGCATTCTGGTAAATGTAGTCGTGCTATGTCGGTACCCTGAGACAGGTAAAACGTACCAGAATGCATTGTGATGTGAGTTGAAAAGTCTGAACTGTCCTAAACTGTCCTAGTGTACGTGGAGTCTTATGGTAACCTTACAGAGTCCTATGAACTCCAAAGAAAATTGGGACGGGAACATGGCAATACGTTTGTAGCCAGGTGAAGTGCTACACTTCCTCCATACCTGTAGGGGTCCTCAGTAAAATGTGAGTGCTATAAGACACATTGGACCTCCCTCTTGGAACTTACTTGTGTTCTTTGAGTGCTATTTAAATCTACCAAGAAGACATGCAAGCTCTGTATCAGTGGTTGGAGGCGCCATTTCCTTATGGAGCCACCACTGTCCTTTTTGTCATACTTATTATTATTATTATTATTATTATTATTATTATTATTATTATGTGCCATTTTTTTGTTCCTGAAATCAAACTGTGCACTTGTTTTTGTGTACGGAGACCCTGAATACTGCACTAGACAGGCACAACGAACCCTTTTAACTTGCCAACGTCACACACTGTGTAACTATCTTACCTTGTACCAAGTGCAATGCAATACACAGTCATACTGCAACTCTTCAGGGTCTTATCTAAGATCTGTACCTCCCCCAGTGGCCCTGGCCACATGCTAACTATTTTTTGTATGATTTTCTATTTAAGAAAACCTACTTTAAAATGTCAAATAAATCCAAGTGGAACACTACAGGAATAATGGTTATGCCGCTGGAATTCAGATAGAATTAGCATATATTATGTAGTCAAAATAATGGCTACAAATTACTATGAACTCCTATGCTATATATGTGTTGCTTCACTTGATTAATTATGACTTTAAAAAAAAAATAACACCAGGACTGGAAAAATCATTTAAAAAAATAATAACAGAACATTTATTATTCAGATGTTATTGCAATGCAGTCCTAAGAAACTGTTGATATTCTTATAAATTTGCGGCCGTAACTTTATCGTGTTCCTGTAAATCCTAGGAGCAGTGTTTATTTTTCAAGTACAGGAAAATGAATGAATGAAAAAATAGGCAAGACACAAACTAGATTAATTTAGAAACTCAGATTTATTGCAGATATGTTGTTACAAAAGCCAAATGCACTCATACGATCTGTCCACAGAGAGTCAGTCAGTCAGTCAGTCGATCTGTTTCATTCTGAACTCCGGTCAGGTTGCTTATAAGGTGGAGCTCACACTCAGTGCTCCCTGGAAGGTAGGAGTGGTGGTGACAAAACCTCATCAGCTAATGCTCATTTTAAGAGACTCTGCTTTTGGGACTATAACCGTATCCACACCCACTACCTAGAAAGGGGGCTGGTGTGAATGAATCCGCTTTGTAATTCATTCTCTTAAAGCTCCCCAAGCTTCCTGCATCTCTGGTGCTTGAGGCTTAAAGAATACATTAAGCATGTGTACCCTGGCTAGTGGGACAAACCTGGTGCTTTTTCCCTCTTAGATTCACACCCAGTAAATTATTGCACCATAGAGTTCAAACAAGAGCCTCTAGAAGGTGCATGTGCTAAAATAACAGTATATTAATTTAGCTCCCCTCAAGCCGAGAGGTATCACTGTAGCATAATAGACCCTGCAGCTTATGCACTTGACTGCATTTTCGACCGGAGGAATGCTTGCTTGCTTGATTGGTGGGGACAGACTGACTGGCAGACAAGCATAAGACAGGCAATTTAAGGATTACTGGGTGGGGGGGGTTGGTGACCAAAGAGAAGGCCAATACAGAACATTAAAAACGGAGAACCACCCACCTCCACCCCTCATCCCCCAAACAAACATTTGCAACATATTTCTTTGGGTGTTTGAGTTTTGCTTTTTCAAAAAAAAAAAAAAAAAAAAAGATAATTGACAGAGGCACCAACTGATCAAGAACAGGACCTGTAGAAAGATCTTTGAGAGGATAGATAGATAGGAATGGGGCGATCAGGGAGAGGGTTCTGAAAGGGCACTAGACTGTTCGGACAGATTGGCGCTCTGTCAGGGAGAAAGGTGTGAACTGGAGAGGCTGAAACCCCTTCTCGAAGCGTGGGTCGACGGGTTTAGTAGCGTTTGGTCTTGGTCACGGAGGATTGTGAATAGGACACTTTGCTGCTACCACCGCTGCTGCCACCACTAAAACCTCCGTATCCTCCACCACTCATGGAGCCTCCTCCAATTCCTCCTCCCATTCCTCCTCCCATTCCTCCTCCCATTCCTCCTCCAATTCCAAATCCACTGCCGCCTCCTCCCATTCCTCCTCCCATTCCTCCTCCCATGCCGTATCCACCGCCACCGCCGCCTCCTCCCATGCTGAATCCGCCTCCTGAGTCAGAGAGAGAGAGGGGTCAGCAGGAGACCAGACCACACACTGTAGAACTGGGGGTGCCCACATATCCAGAGTCCCCCAGCTTTTATAGACCACTAAATAATTAACTCATAATAACCTGGAAGGAGCTTAAACTGGTTCAGGTGAGTAATTTAGAGAGCAGGAGTTTTTTGCTTTGTCTTATTAATAGGCATTTTTCACCATGCAAAAAATAGGAGATGAAATAATAGGAGATTAACGCTATGACCTATGTGTCCAAACTTAAAAAAACATTTCACTCCTTCTCAATGTCCAGACTTCTAAATGTTAACTATAAGATTTTTACTAGAATTACTACTTATTCTACCATCACAGTTTTAAAAAGATATATAGTTATTAATTTATTATTTTCAAGAAATATTTTGTTACCAGATGAAGATACACTCTGCTGCATGTGTACTGTGACTGCTCCACCGCCTGAGCTGATTCTGGGGAGAGAATGAAAATCCAAAGCTTAGATAAAAGATACAAATATTGCCTTCCAAAACAGCAACAATCCCCTGCATTCACTGCTTGTGTGATTGTACCATGTTAAGCTTCCTGTCTATGTTTCTATTTTAATGCGTAATGTCTATTTCAAAGTTTTGGCAGGGCAATCTCTCGAACACTATAGAGTTCACACAAACTATTTAAAAATTTCTAAAAATGTAATTAAAAAAATCAAAGGGGATATATATGTACAAGTCTAGAGGACTAATAAATGGTTAATAAATTCCCAACAGGTAATTATTTGTGACGTTACATTTCACTTAATTTTACTGTGGGGTCACCGGACCCCCACACACCAACACTGTGCTTGTTGAGATAAGGTTTGCACATTTCCTTACCTGCTCTCCTCTCCTTCCAGGAGTTTCCTGTAGGTGGCGATCTCAATATCCAGGGCCAGCTTGACGTTCATCAGCTCCTGGTACTCCCGGACCTGGCGGGCCATGTCCTGCTTGGCTTTCTGGAGAGCGGCCTCCAGATCTCCAATACGGAGCTTGGCGTCTTTCACTGCCAGCTCCCCGCGCTCCTCTGCCTCAGCGATCTGAGCCTCCAAGTTCCCGCGCTGTCGAACAGAAGGGGCCGTTAGTACTGGACGAGAAACCCTCACGGGAAGTACACTGCAGCTGTGATGCAATGTGAACGGATGTGGACCAATCCAAAAAACATTTTCTAATAAACACATAAATAATCTCAGACAAGACTCAAGTTATCTTAAAATCTTTTTTAAAATGTTACAGTACCATGGCAGTTATTTATATGTCTTAAGACTGGATGAGATTCAATCAAAAAAGAACGGAGCCGCAACGAATATAGCCGTACTATCAATAAATAAATATAAGGACAGATTGAAGAGTTTGAGGGAACTGCATCTGTCCTCCCAGAAAGAGCATTCCTGCTTGGCTGCAGCAGACCCCATTGGGTGGGTCCTTGTCCCTGACTCTCACCTGGCCCTTAACAGATTCAATCTCAGAGGTCAGTCTGCTGATCATGCGGTTCAGTTCTGCGATCTCAGATTTGGTGTTGCGCAGGTCATCACCGTACTGTCCGGCGGAGGTGGACATCTCCTCGTACTGCAGGACAGAGAAAAGAACAGGATTCAAGGGATATATATATAATATTGAATACTTTCAACGTTATTAGCCAAACACAACAAACTGTGATGCATGCTCTCACCTAGGGCAAGGCTGATCTTATTGAATCCTGTACATATCCTGTGCTAAGAGAAATACAGACTAGTTCTAGAGTCCTTTGCTGAAAACTATGTTTAATTCCCTTATATGTGTTTATATAGACAACTATATATATGCTCACCTTCTGCTTATACCAGCTCTCAGCCTCGGCACGGCTCCTGGCAGCGATTTCCTCATACTGAGCGCGCACTTCGGCCACAATTGAGTCCATGTCCAGGTTACGGCTGTTGTCCATCTCCAACACCACCGAGGTATCCTTGATCTGGGACTGCATCTCGCGAAGCTCCTGCAAAGAAACAAAAACAGCACACAATACGAGATGTTAGGAAAACTGCCTCTTTGTTTTCAAACTGTGAGGATTGATTGCTTGGGAATCGTCATCAAAGTATCAACGATGTTCAGCAACTTGTAGTTTTAAGCTTCTTCATTAGCAATGCTGTTGTGACACTGCTATGGCATTGCAATGGTTCTGTACGATTGAAAGAGAACGATATGATGGTATGAGGCATTGGTAGAATGGCACCACAGTGACACAGTACCAGTGGTATCATTGTGAACAAAGCACACACTTCTGGTGATGCCATTGGGCTACGGGCTTGCATTGTATTTGTATTTGTTTTGCCATTGCTCGTAGTGGTCTGCTCATGGGTCTACTGGCTAGAGTTCTCCAGGACAGTAGGCTATGATTATGATGGCTCCAAGTTGGGTTTACCTCTTCGTAGATGGCCCTGAGGAAGTTAATCTCATCCTGGAGTGCATCGACCTTGGCTTCCAGCTCAACCTTGTTCATGTAAGCGCTATCAACATCCTACAAACAGAGAGGGATACAAGAGAAGACTTAGTACCACGACTGCATTCAATGCAATCAAACATATAGTTCTATGGGACAGTGAGAATCATTCTGTGGGGTGTTTTCAGTGTGTGTTCAGGGTAAAACCCCACTGAGCTGAGTTTTTTACCTTCTTCAGCAGGACAAATTCGTTCTCCACACTGGCGCGCTTGTTGATTTCATCCTCGTATCTGTAGATGAAGATGTTTGTTTAGTTCAGTCCAAAAATCTGGTAGTGTCAAGCTTACTAGTCTTGGAAACTGGATAAGGGTACTTTGTTTGCCTTTATTGACTCTTGGCCTCACTTATGATTGAGGGTAAAGCAAAGCATTACCCTAAAGAAGTGATTCTCAAAGTGTTGTGAGTGAGGTATATCACAAGTTGAAGCTGTCAGTTCTGCATGCAAGTTTATTTAAGATGACTGATGACTGATAAACAAGGTGGGGCGGACAGTGAGTATGGTTTCTTGGACTCACTTGTTTTTGAAGTCCTCCACCATGTTCTGCATATTAGACAGATCACTCTCCAGCTTCATCTTGTCATTGCCCAGGGAGTCCAGCTGCCGGCGCAGGTTGGCGATGTACGCCTCGAACATGGCGTTGATGTTGGACTTGGTGGTGGTCTGCCCCTGCATTAGGTTCCACTTGGTTTCCAGCATCTTGTTCTGCTGCTCCAGAAAACGGACCTAGAAACAGAGAAGGGCAAGCAAATCAGGTCAGAAACGCACCTGGACACGAGGAAGGGGGGAGAGATGGAGATATTAGAGTTGAATGCAGGTGCAAATTCTCTTTTACTTTGACATTTTTCAGGTTTTTTTGTATTTTTTATATTATAAACCATGTTAGCATTATAGCTTGAAATACAGTGCAACGCCTGTTTTGGCATCCAAACTTTGCCTTGCCACGCCCTCTTCCCATTGCAGTTTGCTGAGGGAATTAAACTGTAACCTGAATACAAAAAAATTATAAGATGCAATACTTCATTATAATTGTAATGCATATTACGGTCATATATTGCCAGCTATATGTTTTCTTTTAAATTATGCAACAATTAAACATTTTAATAAACAGAACATCTGTTTCGGATAGCTGACTCTGTCTTTACTGAAGGGCGTTGTCACAGTGAGGTTTGCCCCAGGCATCATGAACCAGGTAAGTTTTTTTAAAACTTGGCTGTACGTTGAGCAGAATTATCTTTAGGTGGGGCTCTGGGCTGAAATTGGCCACTGCGTTGAATGAATGTTAACGTTTACTTGCTCCAGCAAGTCTTTTATGCATGATTGTTGTAAGAATCCTGTTTTTTCACACTTTGGACAGTAACAAATGTGATCCGTTTGTCGTGCAACACCGCAGATTAAAATTTTAGTGCTGTGAGCTCAGTGTTTTTATTTTCAAGAAAACCTTTTAAATCACATAGTCAGGAATAATTGTGAGCAGTCTCTAGAACAAACAGTGATAAAGGTATTAGCTGATTAGCTGATGAAAGATCAGTTTTCTGTGCAATAAAAAGCTGATAAAGAATCTAGTGAAGCCTTCCCTTTTAATGTAGTCTAACATCAGCAGGAATATAAAATCGAATGCACCTTTTAATTTGACTCAAGCAAATGAACATTTACAGCTGCTATGCATTTGAACAGCTGTACCTGGTTACAATTGTACCAAAGTCATTTTATATGATTTTGCATGCTTGTCCTGTGAATATGTTTTTTTTTTTTTTTTACTGTATGATATGTATTTAATTTACTGCAGTCGATTTTTAAAAGGGCTTGCATGATAAAATTTACATTTTAGAAGCTTGTCAAACTTTTCAACCACACCTAGCTTGTTCGAGTCTACATAGTCATACAGAATCTAGTTACACTTAAATTACACAGCCCTGATCAGAATCTTGTTTTCTGTTTTTCCCTTTACATCTGCACCCTAAATACGGTCTCTTAAAACATCTCCTGGGACCAGCACTTTTCTGCCCCCACTCCTCCTTTCTTTAAAAAACTCAAACTTAAATAGATAAACCTTTGTATACAATTCAACATAGTCTGCTTGACTAACAGTTGCACCCTCTTTACAGTTGTAATTGATTACTCCCCACCCCTGGCACCAGCTCCACAGCACATCACAAAACAGGGACCCGCACTCACCTTGTCGATGAAGGAGGCGAAGCGGTTGTTGAGGCCCTTGATCTGCTCCTTCTCCTGGGAGCGGATCACCTGGATGTTGGGGTCGATCTCCAAGTTGAGGGGGGCCAGCAGACTTTGGTTGACGGTGACTGCGGTGATGGGGGCGCCCATGCCGCCACCGAAACCGCCACCAAAACCTCCGCCACCCCCCATGCCAAAGCCGCCACCACCACCGCCCATGCCAAAGCCGCCACCACCACCACCACCGCCCATGCCAAAGCCGCCACCACCACCGCCCATGCCACCGTAGCTTGACATGGAGCTGAAGCTGGCTCCACCGCCATAGCCACCGCCGAAACTGCCACCACCAGCACGACCACCACTGCCGAAGCCTGAGGACACAACGCTCATCCTGGACCGGCTTGGTATGATCAAGGAACGGCTTCCAAAGCCACCGCCACCGCTGCTGCTTCTAAAGCTCACTCCTGATCCTTTGATGCTCCCGGAGCCTCCAGAGCTGCTCTTGGTCGTGGTCATACGAAAGCTGGAAGTCATGTTTGGTTCTAGTGTTTTATTTTATTTTGTCAAACTAGTGCGAGCTGGCATGAAGAGAGAAACAGTGAGACAGTGAGAGTCAGTGAGCGGATGAAGAAGGAGAACGAATCTCTCTGAAGAAGCAGAAGATGAGGCTTGGCTTTTTAAAGCCTTCCTGAACTACAGGGTATGTGGGAGTATGCCCCTCGCCCAGCTGTGGTCCCACCCACCCTGTCTGACAGGTATCAGCAGAGTGCAATTACTGTAAACGGATATACCTGGGCACACCCAGGCAAGAGAGCTAGCGGGGGGAGGGAGAGAGCAGATTAAGTGGTAGTAACAGTAGTAGTTTTTTGCAGGACACTTTTAGTAAGTGAGTCGATCCATTCTGTACTTAGGACAGGTTCCCGATTGAAGTGGGTTTACAAGCAATACACAGCAACTGCAAAATGCAGGCGTACACTGAGAAGCAAACATTTTATACAGCCCAGCCAGTGGTTTTCACCTGCATTCGATAGCATTTATGTTAAAAAAAAAAACTTAGCAATATTTGATTCTTAATTTGTATACATGCTCAAGATATTTTTAGTTTTTTTGTTTTTTTTTTACAAAAGGAGCTTATTAGATAAAAAACGACAGTATGTGAACTAATATTAATTACGATATGTAAAAGGAAGGCTTTAATTCCTCCACTCACTGTTGGGTGTGCCCTCTCATTGTGTCTAATGCACTCCCTCCCCCTTCTCACCTTTCCCTTTATTCCACCAGGTGCTGAGTTCTAAAGGAATTGAAGATAACGTTTATAACCTCCAACTGCTGCAGTTGAAGTGAGAATGGCCTATTTGGCTCAAAGAGCGACAAGCTGTTTTCAAGACGAAGAATGTGTTCCTCCAGACCACACTGCCTTTGAAAAGTGGGCTTTGCGTTTCTACACTGCAGGGTTTACCTGTTGTGTTGTATAGCATGGTCTTTCACATAGAACCTAGAAATTAGCAGCATACTGGGACATAATTTTACTACTGGACATAGTAGATGGATGTTAGATTTAGTTTTTTCTTTGAAGGATCTGGTTTAAGTGCTACAGTAGTGGTGCAAACATTTAACCTCTGGAGTCCTGGATTTCAAAGCTGGTTTAGTTCAGAAGTGAAGATCAAGTGCAGGAGTGAATGGCAGGGAAAGGTGGTTGCACTGGAACTGGAGCTTGAACACTTGTATTCAACAGGACAGTTGCATGGTTAATTTTGCATTTTCTAATTTTCACATTTCCTGAAATGCGACAGTTATTCAATGAGTATAAGACCATCCATTGATCCCTCTACAAGCAGTTAAACAAACTAGGATTAGAATGTTGCATGTGGGATCATGCTTGTTGTATTGCCTTTTAGACCAGTCTTAACAGGTACTGCTGCTACAGGAGGTGCACAGGCTAGGTACCGATAATTACTGTACTGTAGGAAAGCATGGGCATGTACATGCAGGAGAGCAGGTTGAGGGACAGAGTGCAGTCCTCTCCATACTCTCGCTACAGGGTTATATTGTTATTATATTACTTTCACAGTAATGTTCTTCAACAATTTTCATGGACAACTCACACCTTAGTCATAGCAAGGCAATAAAACAAACCACCAAAAAACCCCAGCAATCTATTGAAAAAAAAAACAACAAAAAAAAGCAAGCAACACCCTTTTTTTTCACATGGAAGATCTCCAACTATAAAGGGTGGAATGAGCTCACGGCCAGATCTCATAGTGATTAAATATGAATGCTTTGTTTAATGTTAAAGCAACTAAAAAACAACTGTACTGTCCAAATTCTCCCTCACCGACTAAGAGAAAGGGTGCTCCCTCTAGTACGAGGCAGGATTGAGACATGGGGACTGAACTACTCCCTCCCTCACCCCCTAGGAAAGGAGATGCTGGACTGACCCTGCTTTGTGGCTAAACGGTGGGGACATTGATCTCCAGTGCTTCCAATCTAATCCTTTCAAAGCACAAAAAAAGCATGCGTTTGTGTGAATGTAACCCTTAGGTCCTCCTCGGACGGTCCCCGTGTTCAGTTCTTCATGCACAATGAGAACCTGATCCCTTTTGCTAGGTTAAACAGACACTAGGTACTGAAACGTTCAAGAATGCAGTGGTCTGTCATCACAGGTGTTCGTAACAGAGACAAGAAAGAGTGCATGCTTTCGGTGTCACGTCTGTATGAGATCGGGGGGTAAGAATGTTATTGAAGCAATGCACTCCCGCAGCCAAGGGAAAAAATACAACGCACTGTTCTTTATGGTAACTGTAGCTTAACAAGGGCCTGTTCACATGGCAATGGAGAAAGCAGAAAGCAAATAGTAAAGCACTGCATACAGGTGACAGCATAACAACTCCAATCTGAAGAACAGGGGAGAGAAAGTAAACAAAACCAAAGAGAAAAGAAAGGGAGTTAGGGATTATAGTGTTTAGAGCTGGCCTTTGTGTGATCACAAGAGTGGCTTTCAAACTTTGCGCTGTCTTCGTCGGGTTAAAAATGAGGGAGTTTAATTAAAACTGCTGTTAGTCGGTTTGTGATGGCCCCCAATGCCTATGCAGACATTGTATGACTGCTGACAGCTGCAGATGAACTATTGAATGCTTCTGTTTTCTATTCTTGTTCCAGTACAGGTTAAAGGTGCTGTTTTCAGCCTCCACAAGGTTTTGAAAGGGTAGCTCTTTTCACTGTCAAAATTCAGAAAGGAACATTGAGTAAAGAAAAGCCTTGCACGCCAGAGGGCTGACAGACTGGGTGACATGGTACATGAATAATGAACACCTCCACACCCCAGCCTGAAGTATTCAGCTTTGTAAGAATGCCAAAAACCAGAAGGGGCCTGGGGACACTATGGCACCTCCCCTGGGTTGGGGGTTCTACCCCAGAAATAGAGCGCAGCAGGAACTGGAAATCATGATAGACGTCCTCATAAAAGTCACTAAAAGCATAACAAAGGGAGTAACACTTTTTTAAATAATGGCCAAAATTCATGTGAATTTTCAACAGAGTTTCATAGGGTTGCATAGGAGCAACATCTGAGATAACAAATGTGTTATTTTGTAACATGTTTTGTTTTTAGTCCTGAAGATCATTGAAAGAATGGCCACAGATTCATAATTGTTCTAGAAAGATATAAATTAGAGATTCAGCTTTGCAATAAAACAACAAACTATTACATAACATGCATAAAATGAAAAATAACACGTAAAAATGAATTTCATATTTTGAAAAAAGTATTTGGGCACTCAGCATATTTCATACGAAACCCATTAATTGCTAATTATTGTCATGAGTGAAAACCAACACCTGATGATAATTATAGGATAAATAAATACATAATCATCTCAGTCCCCAGACTTGAATCCCATTGAGATGCTGTGGATTGACTTGAAGGCTACTCTTGCAAAGAGGAAACCAAAGTCGATTGCAGAACTCAAAGCTGTCTGTGTTGAAGAATGGGCAAAAATATCTCCGGAAAGATACCAGGAACTGGTTTCAAAATACAAAAAAACCCCACCTCAAGCTGTAAAGAAAGCAAAGGGTGGGCACACAAAATACTAATGCAGGGGTGCCCAAATACTTTTGTCAAAGTAAGAAATGTTATTTTTCATTTTATGTGTGCAATGTAATGTGTTGCTTTATTACAAAGCTGAATCTCAAATGTATATCTTTCAATAAGAACAATTACTTTGTGTGTTTTTCTTTTTTGTTGTCTTTTTTTTTGTCTGCAACTGTATATACATGTATATATATATATATATATATATATATATATATATATATATATATATATATATATATATATATATATATATATTATATATATAGTAAGTGTTTGAGAGGGTTACAGTGAAACTGCAGTTTAAGCAGAACAGACATTTCAAATCCAGGTGTTGAGGGTAAACAAACACTGGTTTTGCCTGCCCTTTAAAACCAGCTGACTGTGGTATACTGTACTGTAGGTGAAAGAGTAGCAGTTTATAGCACGCAGGAGGCAAGGGCCATATGGTAAGCACAGTCCACACATGGTACGGTAAACTGAAAGACTAAGCACTGTCACCTCTTTACGCGTCCCCCTCTGCTGGCACACCCCTTTGTTAAAGTCTCTTGGAGAGCTGGCGGGGAGTGTAGGGTTTATTAAGATTCTGATACTCAACACCCTCCTGTTTTTTTGATGCACTCCATATAATATTACAAAATCTATGAGTTTGGAGGCTGACACGAAGGTCTAAAACTTGCGTGAGGTTTTGTCTTTCCACAATCACAGTGGTGCCAAATAGACGGAAACCAGCTTATCCACACTTGACGGTCTGGCATGTTAACAAGTTTTCCTTTTGTTACCATGCAAATTAAAAGAAACAAAGTACTCCTAACTGGCTATATTACAGTAACCTAGAAGGATTTACCGATATAATGTCATTGGACGGTTGATCCCCGATATTATATATATATATATATATATATATATATATATATATATATATATATATATATATATATATATATATATATATATATATATATATATTTTGTGTGTGTGTGTGTGTGTGTGTGTGTGTGTGTGTGTATTATATGTATAATAGTTATAATATAGATATATATTTATATATATATAATATATATATTAGTATAAGATTTTTTGTATATAATCCCTATCATATATATATATATATATTTTTATATCCTTTTATCTATCATTTTCGATATAAAATTATGTATAATCATATATAAAAAATATATTAGGAAAATATTTCCATATATTTGAAAGTATCTTTTGAATTTTGATTGTAAATATCATATAAAGATTTAGCTGAAATTGGGATCCATTTGGATTATGAGATGCTCTGCAGCTGGGAAAAAAGGTTAATCCCAAGCAAATCAATTTCTCTGTGCCCTACCATCCTTGATAATTACTGCTTGAACTACACTACAAAGCGTTCATTGTTGTCACCAGACCCCACCCTGAATATTTACTTCAGTCTCTTTTATACTTCTGTTTGTTATTCATTTTTGTATCCACACCACAGCACTCCCTAGTCGGGGTGTTATTTCTTCTCATTATGAGCTTTGGCATTTCCCAGCGCTTTCTAGAGCTACTCAAACCCACTGCTTTCCACACTGCAGCCCAGCGCTTTCTAGAGCTACTCAAACCCACTGCTTTCCACACTGCAGCCCAGCGCTTTCTAGAGCTACTCAAACCCACTGCTTTCCACACTGCAGCCCAGCGCTTTCTAGAGCTACTCAAACCCACTGCTTTCCACACTGCAGCCCAGCGCTTTCTAGAGCTACTCAAACCCACTGCTTTCCACACTCAAGCCCAGCCCACTGCTCAAACCCACTGCTTTCCACACTGCAGCAGCCCTAGAGCTGCTTTCCACACTTTCTAGAGCTACTCTTTCCACAACCCACTGCTAGAGCTCCACCCACTCCACACTGCAGCCCAGCGCTTTCTAGAGCTACTCAAACCCACTGCTTTCCACACTGCAGCCCAGCGCTTTCTGGAACTACTCAAACCCACTGCTATCCACACTTCAGCCCAGCGCTTTCTAGAGCTACTCAAACCCACTGCTTTTCACACTGCAGCCCAGCGCTTTCTAGAGCTACTAAAACCCACTGCTTTCCACACTGCAGCCCAGCACTTTCTGGAACCCACTGCCCTCCACGTTGCAGTCCATGTGCACGGTCAGACACTGTACTATCATAGTGCAAATAAACTGCAACCCAACTGAGCTGCCTGTCTCCTGTACTGAGATTAGCCTGAGGCACAGATTAGAAGGAGTAGGTTTTTGCCCTGCTAAAACAAATAGCACTAGTTCACACAAAGCATCTGTGCAAGAATTCTCCTGGAAGCTGAATTGCCTGTTTAATTTGTTGTCGTGGAAACTTGCCCCAGCAGCAAGAATTGTTTGTCTTAAATCACCCCTCCTCATCAGCCAAGTTTTGCTCGGGAGAGCTTGGTGGTCTGTTTTTGGTTTTACACAAAGCATGTGTGTCTGTTATCCTTGAAGTTCTAAACCACAGTGTTGCATTCCTAAGGTAATGCTGATCTCAATCTTTCCTCAATTTAAAATTATTTGTCTCGTGCATGTGTGTGTGGAAAATACCTAGGAATAGATTCTCAACACTCTTTACTCCAAATTGTCATTTGCACTTTTTTTCATGAAAGGTAAAAAAAAAAAAAAAAAAAAAAAAAAAAAAGCATGCAGTTATGCTGCATTGGGATTGCGTTGGCAGTGAAAATACTCCGATTCTCTGTCATGTCCCTCAAACCAGTCATGCCCAGTTCTGGCATGGTGGATGGGTGCATTATCTTCATTATCATGCCCCTATGTCTGATGCATAGCTTTTGTGCCTTCCTCTACAGTCTCAACATTGTTGCTTCTCAAGTAAAATAACTAATAACCAAAGAGAATTAGGGTATGTGTCAGATTAGAATGAGTAGGGGTTAGATTTGCAGTGAGATTCTACAAGAACCAGTTTATAGGAATGACTGGTTGGCTAAAACCCATTTCAAATAGCGTACAACCTGTTTTGCAATGGTTTAGATTCAGACTAAAGCAGGGCGCTACCGGTCTAAAAGTGAAAAGCAAGTATGAAAATTGGTTAAAAACAAGTTTGCACCAGCGTTGATATTGGGGGTACATTCCTATAGTTTGAATGACTTTGGTTTGGTTTAAAGTCATTCTGCCGTGCAATTTGAAGTTGGGTGAGAAAAGTCTCAAACTGTCCCGTGGATTTTTGTTAACCATAGATGGGGCTTTGCTCTCATATAGCTGGAAGCACATTCTGTGTTTTTATTTGTAAATCAATGTCATGTCTGTGACAGGTCTACCTACCCGTGAGGGTATAAATTGATTTGAAGCTGATCACAGCAGCTCTGAAGTGCTGGCAATAATTCAAACATTTTAATTAACATACAAAACTAACAAAAACCCATTGATGTGAATCCATTATGAAATTGACAAGATGTCGGAGGCAAAACTGATCAAGCGATCCAGGTGATAAGAATGTCCAGGCAATCTGAAAAAAAATAGAACACTTTTTAGGATTGAATTGATTGAAGTGACTGATGATGTCTCTCGGAGGTACGAAGATGACGTGAACAAGCACCCTGCTCTGGAGAACCACTTCATGCGGTATAGGATCGCTTCTGCCACAGACTCAGATAGGGACAGTCCCTAACCATGTGCAACTCTAACCCAGACCTACCCCGCACCCCAGCTGGAGCTGATATCCCAGAGCTGGGAAACCCAAGTCCTCCCTCCCTCATGAACAAAACCTCAACACAAGCAGAAATGGCTTCTATAGATGGCTCCAGAAATGGCTCTTTCATGAGCTCCTGTGTGAGTCTGTGTCTTGATCATGAGACTGTACCCGTAACAAAGTTAATACAATTCACCAGACGAGAAAGTGTCTGTGCATGTGAGCATGTACATATGTGCTAGCTTGCCCATCTCTGCTCAATGATCTCAGTGCTTTGAGATGAAAGAACGAGCAGCTCCAGATCAAGATCTGTCTGCCTCTCTCTTTACTGATCGCACAGTTTAGGAGTTCAGAATAACATGCACCGTGGGTTCTCGGATTGATATCTTCCGGGTCAGATTGATTTGCCCTCATATTGGAAAGTTTGCTAGGTGCCATTGAGTTTGCAATGCATTGATGATAACATATTGAATTCTTGCCCCTTCATTTTGTATCCAGTATACCAGAAATCTCAAGAAGACAGATACACAAACCCCATTGGGCTTCAAGTAAATTCTACAGTTTGTGGTCTTTACACTTAGGGGTTAAACACGGAGCTAAATTAAAAAGGTATGTAAACTATAATAATTCACTATGCATACTTTTTCGCATTCAGGCAGCTCTTGTGCGCTTGTAAGATTGTACTTTCTCTGCTTATTTATCTCAACCTTCTCCTGTCAAAGTCTCAAATAAAAATTTACGAGATGAGCCGGGGTGTACGTTTCTCCTGTTATAGAGCAGTTTATTTTTATTGCTGTTAAATAGCTGAAATACCTGGATGTTTGTCTCAAGGGGTAATGTAAACAGTGGTTCCGAGGTTGCTATGGGAACATAGGTGTGTCTGCACCTGCCTTGAGGAAAGAGGGAGGGGGGGCGGGGCAGAGTGAGTGATCTTAGAAACTATGTTCTCTGTTCTCGGACACCTTTAATGGCTAAAAGGAGGCAAGAAGGACACTGTGCATACGGATGGACATATACAGAAACAGCAATTAAGTGTTGTTGCTCGCTTAGCTTTCTTAGCACAGGACACCATTAGCTTGACACAAAAGGGCTTTCTTTATGCAGGATGCCATCTTAAGGGCTATTTATATACCAAGATCTGTAAACTCTGGTGCAGGTCTCCGCTGCGTGGTCTTTACATGCTCGTTATATACATGGAAAAACTAGCTAAAACTCATTTCTGTTTTTAAGCATTTGCCTTACATTTCTTTTATACTTTTGATATTAAATAATTTTTTTTTGTAAATTTCACTTTCTTTAGAAATGCCTCATCTCTGCAGCGACTTGTGGGATTGTAGTCCTGAGCAAAATGTAACAAAGACAAAGTAATACATATCCCAGATTCCACAGTGGTAGGTTGAAGGAAAGATGAAATTTACGGGACGAGTCAGTTGCATTTTTTGCAACATATTTTCACTGTCAGTTTGCTGCCTCAGTGTAGCAGCATGTCACTATCAATGACAGCGCCCCAGATGTGGAAGTTGATTGCCATTGATTGGCACGCCATTGTAAAGGCAGTGGAAGGTCAGCTATTCTTGTTTTCTTAATGAATGGATTTATTTAATACCTGTTGACAAATGCTGATTTCGCCTAAGCCAGATTCGAACCCAGGCCGCCAGCGAGCAAAGGGCTCCTCACTATAGCACTTTGATCTTGACCACCTGAAGTTATCCTATCTTCATTTTAACAACCTTGCTTGCCTGCAAAAAACAGCACACACACACACACACACACACACACACACACACACACACACACACACACACACACACACACACACACACACACACACACACACACACACACACACACACACGCTCAATTTGGTAAACATGCCAGTCGTCTATAATTTATTCATGGAAATGAAAGCCAATAGACCTTTATAGGCTTTATTCTACCGAGCCCTCAGTCTATTAGTTGGAACACTATATTGTTAGAAGCCCATTGTATTGTGCATACTCTAACCTATCCTGCTTTGGGGCAGGCTTCTTTATTCTATGCAGGTACACACAACACAACTTTTAGCCTCATGGGGCCAAAGAATATATCCTTTGATTGCAAAAAAGAAAAAAGAAAAGGATGACTCACTTTCTGAAAGCTTTTCCGATTGTGCCATTTTTATGAAGTGTTTCCAACAGGGCGTTTGTTTGAATAGATCGATCAACAGCTGGAAAACATGCTGGACTGCAAAACGAAGCCTTGTGCTTTTAAAATGTGGGCTTGTAGTAGCTCCTTGGTTAGAGAAATAAAGTGCTGGGCTGCAGTGTGGAAAGCAGTGGGTTTAAGGAGCTCAGTGGTTAGAGAAAGTGCTGGGCTCCAGTGTGGAAGGTGTCCCGGGGATATGTAAGTCTAAACAAGGAGCTACAACCACACCCTGCAACAAGTTCATTACAAAACGTCCATAGCAACAAAACTGGGCAGCTAACAGGAAGAGTAGCAAGGAGCCCCCTGTTCAAAAGCACAATGCTTGAATAAAAGTGTTCCTCTGGGAGCACATACAGGGTCAAGCAAGCACAGCCTCCATTACCTCATAACTTCATTGAATTAACGAGATGTCGCTTTGCAATGCCCACCACATCAATTGCATAAAGGGGTGGGGTGGTTTGGAGGGAGTTAACAATGTCTGAAGGGCAAAGGAGCTCAAATCTGCATGGGAATGGTAATGCTGCAAAAAGATTTGTCAAATAGGTGATTCTGCCAGTACTGGGAATTTGCATTTGTCAATGAACTGTTCAGAGGCAGAAACACAGATTTCTGGGATACTGTTTAGGTACACAAGCTATTGGGAGAGTGGGGGGGGGGGGGGGGGGGGGGGTTAACAAGCATTTAAAACTACAGTTGCAGCAGGACTGTGCCAATTATTTGTTGCACTGAATGTGTTTACTGTGCTGTGTCTCTACATCCAGACAAAATAAACTGCTTACACCTTTTAAAACAATCAGCCACGAGACAAAATATTGAGGGCTGTAAACAAGATACAAGATAAAGTATTGAGGGCAGTGAGGTCAAGCTTTATAAGTGACTCAGTCAAGCAGACACATCTTTCAGCCTTATTCAGTGTTAGGTCCTGGTAAAGAATCTCAATGACAGGAACATCGCTCTTCCTTAAATTGCTTGTTAATAATTGCCTTTATTTGCTTTGTCAAGCATTCATGCTTCCCTTGGCTTTACAAAGGGTTTTACTTTATTTACCATGTGTCCCAGAGCTTTACCGCTCTCCCCTACACTGTACCTTGTTTCTACAATGCTTTACCACTAATAAACATATTTGGCTTCCATCAATCAATTCTCTTTTTTTTTTACACCTGGAATAGGTTCTAATTGACAACGGTGAACTTTGCAATGCTTTTACAATGCATTTTTCTATAATTGACCGTATCACAGTACTTCAAACATGCCATTTCAAATATGTTCAAATCTTGCTCTCGGTTGTCGTGTGAAAGAATGGGACAGTGTTCTCTCCCCTGGTGACGAGCTGGTTTTTCAACTTGGTAAATCTCTCTCTTCTCTCATGCTTGCCTCATCCTTGTCTGTCTTCCAGAACTTCAGAGATGTGTGATTGCTTGTTAGGTTCCCTCCCTCCTTCCCTTCCTAGCCCCCTGGCGAGGGCCAAGCTAATCTGGCAGCCATAGCTTTTTTCAACCTGGTTCTGGTCTTGGCTTGTCAGGGCTAGATGCACAGTCAAAAAAATCCTGGAGCGTTACCTACTTTAACTCCAGAGTTAGAAGTTACAATTCCTGAACATATCTTATAAACGTGTAATAAAAGCACAGTGAAAGCATGGTAAAGCAGAGGAAAGCATTAAAAGAATGGCATGTTAATAGATGTGGCAAACCAGGGTAAACTATGATAAGTGCATAGCAAGGCTCTGGGCAAAGCAATGTAAAACTGCGCAAATACCATGCAGAAATACCATGGCAAACTTTTATAAAAGACTGGCTGCATATGTAACAAGCTACAACCACACCCTGCAACATGTTCATTACAAAACGCCCACAGCAACAAAACTATAGCAGGAAGAGTTGCAAGGAGCCCCCCGTGCAAAAGCACAATGCTTGGATAAAAGTGTTCCTCTGGGAGCACATACAGGGTCAAGCAAGCACAGCCTCCATTACCTCATAACTTCACTGAATTAATGATATAAATAAAAAGCACAATAATCGCAAATCAGTGATTTTCTTAAATTGCATTCTTTAGTAGATATAAGAAATAAGTTTGAGAATGAGAAAAAAGCCATTCAGCCCATCAAGGCTTGTCTCTTGTTAGCAGACCATTCTCCCCTACTGGGGGGGGGACACTAATTTAAAAGCACAGAATCTAGTCTTTGTTTTATGTTCCCAGTGTTTGAAATCATATTACTTCCCCTGGCAGGCTGTTCCATGCAGTTATAACTTTCTCTGTGTAACAAAGTGCTTCCTATCTTCTGTTCTACACTTGCTTTTACTCAGCTTCCACTTATGTCCTCTTGTTCTTCTCTCTGTGCTGAATTTGAAGTCGCGTCTTGGGTTCACGTTGTCTAAACCATTTATGATTTTAAAGACCACAATCAATGCCTGCTCTCTCCCTTCTTTTTTCCAGGCTGAAGAGATTCAATTATTTGAACCTGTCCTCATAGCTCATGCTATTAAATCAGCATCTCTCTCTCTCTCTCTCTCTCTCTCTCTCTCTCTCTCTCTCTCTCTCTCTCTCTCTCTCTCTCTCTCTCTCTCTCTCTCTCCCTCTGCATTGTTCCTTTTGCAGAATATGTAAATCAGATCTTTTGCATGGTGCATCTGCAGCAATGTAATCTCTAAAAGATGACTACACTAGCTGTGCCAGGAGTAGCGATGCAAGCTGATGTCACTCCAAAGAAGGGACATGATGTCATGTAACCTACAGCTATACATTGTTTATTGGAGTTTGGGTTATTTGCATGGTGCATGTACTCTATGTGGTATGAGCTAATTTTTATTTGGTAGAGCTAAAAACAAGTGCAAGGAGTCCTGATGCAGTGCTAAGACCTGCTAGAAGGTAATGTCATTTCATACCATCCTGAAAACATTACTACAGTGCATATCAAGATATACATTGTGTCAATGCATCATACATTTGAATCTGTTTGTATTGCTATTGCAGTGCCCCTGTCTGTCTGTCTGCATTACCATTCAAGATCAGCCCACTAAGTAGAGTTGGTTTTAAATTACGCTTTTGGACAATTTCTCAATTTCTATAGGTCCAAACCGGCTTTGTCTGACTTGAGCACTGATAAAATCAACACCAGACGGATAATTTCAAGTTTTAATTTGTGCACAACAAATCACATTTTTAACAAAATTTGCATAAATACAGAAACATGGCAGCTTGCATTCCATTTTATTACACGACAGACTGACTGCCATCAAAGGTAAACCACTCCAGGGAAAGAGCATATAAACACAATGTACTTCACAAGAGGCAAGAGATCTGATTACATGTGCGCCTGTGTGACAGGGAGGACCCTGTCGCTGGTTCTGGAGTGCATGTGCATGGAGGCGGCTGGGATGCGCAACAGGAGACACTTTGCTAAGCAACTAATTGAGCAGGTAGGCTCGCCTGGTGCTGAGTTGATTGGGAGGTCCTGATTGACTGGGAAGGGGGGGGCGCGCCCAGGGAGCCTGCGCGCAGCTCAAAAAATGTCTGCTCCACAGCCCGAGGTGACTGCAATGCCATAGCCACACAGGCGGGCGCTGAGCGAAGACTTGCGCTTGTTGGCATAGAAGAGGAGAGGGTCCGCTCCATGGAGAAAGACTGCTACAGGAAACCCTTCCACTCCAAGAGGGTGTTTACTACTGGGTGTTGATCTCGCAGCTGTAGAGGAAGAAAACAGGGGTCTGATTCCACAAACCCTACTGAACCGAGGGCAGTTCTGAAACCCAGGATTGGCCTTTTAAACCTTGTAAAATCAACTAAGTCAACAGAATCCTCCATATCTGAAGCACAAATGCACACATTGTCCCCCCCCCCCTTTCTTCTGAAATCGGCTGCCTGACGTTTTCACTTCATTAAATCTGGGATATCAAACTCAAATCCTGCAGAGGGCTGCAGTGTCTTTGGGTTTTTGTTCCACTCGAGCTCTCAGTTACTCAATTGGTCTAGTGATTTGATTAATTGCACACATGTGACACTTCTCACCAGGCCTCGAGATGTTTCACTGGTAGTGTACCGTTGAATCAAGGGCATTTTTTAAACCATCAACCTGAAAAATACGTCCAATTGAACAAATAACTCGATCCATTAAGTTAATTGAGAGCTTAAGTCGGGATGAAAACCAAAAGACCCTGCGGCCCTGGAGGACTGGAGTTTGACAAGCCTGCTTTAAATCCTGCTGGTATTTTTAAGAACCCTTTGCGCAGAACATCGCAGAACCAGCTCTTGTTATTGCTGCAGACTTTTAAAGATATTGTACGATTTTGAATAAGCATGCCTTGCAAGATTGCAGTTATACGGTGCAAAAGAAGACCAAACGCTTGTCTGCCTGACAACGTTTCTTGTAGCTTAACCTTCCAAGAAAACCTAAACTGGCCCTAAACTGAGACTGATCTGTATAAACATGAGAATATCACCACAGTGCTACCAATGGCAGATGGCTAGATAAATAGCAGAAGGGAATGGGGTGGGCGAGGCAGTATTTCTGAGCAGTGAAACAGTGCTCAGGCTCGGAGGTAATGCTATGAACAGCTTATCTTAATAACACTGACATGTATGAATAACTATATTTATATTAACTCTATATTGCTGTGAATTGTATCGTGCACAAGTAAAGGGTTGACCAATCTGAATTGAACTGGGTGTCATGTTTAACACCAGCAATACAATGGCAATTGTAGCTCTAGATGGATGAGGCTGCCATTGACAGAATGGGACCACAGTGTGATTACAGTGTTGCTCCTGCAACACTGCTGACCTGTAAAGTGCAGTTGTGTATTGCAAAGCCCTGAGAGATATGGTGCAATCTATATTTTAAGAAAACAGCACAAGAAAGCATGTTAAACTACAGTAAATGCATGGGAACACTGCAACTGGTACAGTTTTATACTGGTGCATACAGGTCTAGGAACTCCTGACCAGCAGAACAGTAAACTAATTGTATATATCAATATGTACAGCTATAGCCAACTCCTGTCAGTAAACCGCAAGACTGGCTTGTCGTTTTCTCCAGGGTAATTAAAACTGCAGCTTCTTGTCTCTCCTGATCTGCCTGGCTTTGTATTGTGTTTCAGATAGGCATCCCAGCTATTTCACCCAAGGCCAAACTACAGCTATCGCCAAAAGTTTTGCATCGCCCTACAGAATGAAAAGAATGAACAAATTTTGCCTTTTAATGTCAAAAAGAAAGCTGTTGAATAATGTTACGTTAACATATTGTATTGCACATGTTACGGGTCTCGGGCAGAGAGCCCATCAACAGAAGATAAAGTGTTTAATCTGTTAAAATAGGAAAAGTAAAGACAGGACTAAATCAATTGTTGCTTGCAGTCTCTCGGTTTTACTGCTGAAAGAAAGCATGATATCACCACTAACTGATAGCGCTGTCCTGCATTTAGGCTGCTCCACCTAGTGGCTGTATCAAATAGTGCAGTTTACTAGGCTTTTCCCTTAGGTTCAAGGAGGACTTGACGTGTTCCTATTTTAAAGGTACAGGTAAGTAAAAAGAATAAAGTGTCCATACTTTTTCATGTATGAATTCTCACTTTTCGTGTGCGTCACACACACCGCTGTGTGTAGTTTTCCGTCTACTGAATGAAATAAAATTGAAAAACGTTTTTAATAAAGAAAACAAAAGAAAGCTAAAAATAAAAATTTGCCACACAAATTTGCGTGGCCCAGCTGCTTGCACAAAGGCACCCATCCCATTTTCAATTTTTTTTTTGTGTAATTATGTCTCATAAAATTCTAGGTGATGTAAAACTTCTGGCCATAGCTGTATACCTAAGCCCAATTTTATTTGTTCTACAACATGACTCTTTAATTAGATATCCCAGTGTTACTTCAAGAGTTTACCAGTCATTTAGCAGACGGTTTTATCCAAAGCAACTTACAGAGACTAGGGGGGCCAACTATGCATCATCATCATCTGCAGAGTCACCTCAGTTTTACTTCTCATCCAAAGGACGAAGCATAAGGAGCATTAGTGACTCGTTCAGGGTCACACACAGTGGCTGAGCTGGGATTGAACCTGGAACCTACAGATAACAAGCCCTTTTCTTTAACCCCTGGCCCTCCAAGCCACTACAGTGTGCCAGCGCTGGAAATCCTGCTAGGCGTGGTTTCTTCAGGGTAATTGCTCTGAGAGAACAGCGCTATTTTTCAGTCATGCAGTTATAGTTGCCGCTCCCTGCCACACCCTCCCGTTCTCAGACTTGAGAGCAGTTTCCTTTCCCAACATGTCTGAACCGATTTGCAAAAATTAGAAATTTACATTTTGGCACGGCCTGCATTTGGGCTCCTGTCCCAGAGAACGACTTTTTATGAGCAGGGTTTATTTATTTATTTATTTATTTATTTATTTTTTACGGCAGAAAGATAAAAACTTGTCTCTGTAACACGGTAAGGAAATGAAGAAAATTATTTAAGCACCTTGATTTATTTATTTTTTTCTCACTGCGACAAACTGACAGCTTCTTTATTAATAATCTAGGGAGCCTTTGCGCCTTTTAACAGACAAGCCAAGAAAAGCTTTACCAGAACACAGATTACCAGCAATGGCAACACAGTGACTGTCCACTGGAAAAGTTTACCACAGTGAAAGCATAGCAAAGTGTAATAAAGCATAATGGTAAAGCATAGGTAAACATTGTAAAGAATAGTGAGGTACGGTAAAAGATGAATTACATGGCAAACCAGGGCAAACTATGGTAAATGCATTATAGAACGGCAGGGGGAAAGACTGTGAAACGATTGTGCTGATGTAACAGTAAGGGGTGTTCGTTGTTGTAAGGGGTGTTCGTTTCCTTCTGTCCTATCAATTTAAAGAGGCATACATTATAATCTCAGACGTAAAACTTGCTAATGAAGGCATTCAACGAAACGTAAATGCATGATATAGCAATGGGAAAAGCATGGGAAGTTGCAAAAAATACTGTGGAAAACTTAGATAAGGGACACTGTACTGCAATAGAGTGCAATACCCTGTATGAGAAGGTCTACATACCTACTTATGACTTAATTTACAGGTTATTGGATTGAAAACACAGGTGTGATTTACTAATGTCATCATTACTCTTGTTAAAGTCTGTTTGAAGGTACCGCTACATATAATTACTATTAGTCCCCTCTTTGTACTTCTAGCTGTGCACCAAGTTTGACGCATTTGTGATTTTTTTTTTAAAAAACAAAAAAGTGTGAAACATGATTCATTATTTGCCCAACCCAGGAACCACCCAAACAAGGCAGATTTGAATTCCTGCAGGAGTTTTGACAGTCAACCCTGGGCATTGTCTGTACTTGTCTTGTCTTGAGTGATTATAGTACAGCAGCACAGTGGGGGAGGTGTAAAACAAAGTGCGCGGTGGCGCCATCTACAGGTCGGGCTTGAGACTGGCAGGCTTGCAACAGTCTCGTTGCTGTAGTGTGAGAGCATTTAGTTTCCCTTCACTTTCCAGGTTTCATTCTAAGCTGCATATTTTAGTTTAGTGCTCTTTTTATTTTTATTTTTTGGTTGGTTATATATTTTTTATAAAGTGCCCTGGGATGCTTGCACGCTATATAAATCAAATGTGTATGATATGGTTATAATTCAGAGGTCAAACCTTTTAAAAGTTCCCCTGTTGTATTCATTGAAGAAGGCACTAAACAAAACTTTCTAGTTATATTTTCAAGGGGACCTTAGCAGTTAAGCCTGCTTTAAAGTTCTTGTTTGACTGTATACATATATCGCTTATGCTTGGCCCCAGGCTTTTACTCAGCTTCATTATTTTTTCTCCCACAAAGAGCAAGCTGCAAGTCTGCAGATCTCCTGATTATTCTCCCTCGCCTGCCTGCCCCACCCTCTCTCTGCTGTTCAGCAGCCAGGTATCTGGTGAGCACAGGAGCAGAGAGCAAGCTCAGACCTGAACTAGGGCGTTTACACACTGCAGACTCCATAAATCAGCAGAAAACAGCGTGTTTAAACTGTACCTAACATGACAAAAATGTTTGAAATGTATTTTTGAAAAACACTTTGATGTTGAAAAGTAGTTTTTTTTTACCTCAAGCATGTTCCGGTTTTTGTATATATAATGCATCATTTTTTTTTTCCTGGGGTTGGTTTGCAAATTTCAAACTTCGTGCATGACCAAAAATAGATCCAACTATTGCCCCTGTCATGCTGCTTACAGTCAGTAGTATTTTTTCTTTTTTCTGCAAAGCAAAGTGGAGGACAAACTCGCATCTGGCCCTCCTGGGCAGCGATTCTGAGACGTAACAGAAAATGAATTACAAAATACACTCCCTAATCAAAGATGCTGCAAACAGTAAAATCGTCTTACAAACTTCACTTTCTGTGTTTTCTCACTTTTTTTTTAAGTTCAAAGAAATGGAACTGGACGCTCACAAACTCAACAGACTCCTTCGTAGATTTCTATGCAGCAGTGCGAGTCAGACAAACAATTCTATGCAAAAAAACCCCCTTTAATAACTATGCACTGTGGACTTAAAAAACTATAGTTTCCCAATATTAGCCTCCTCTCCAGTCCATATTTACTATATATATGTGCTATGCAATGCATTTTCCATAATGTATAAATGTGTCTATGAAGTATTTATAAACTACTTAACCATTGTGTGTGTGTGAGTGCATGTATGCGTGTGACATCAATGTACATCGATGTCACCACAATCCCCATAAAGGTTCAAACTTTTATGCAAAAAAAAAAGTTTCAAAGTACTGTAGTTAAGTTAATCTAAAGGACTGGAAAGGATTTTGTGGGAATGAATGCAAGCTCTCACCAGGGTGTGTGTGCCTGTGTGTAAATTCTTCTGCCAGATTGGCATTATCTGGGATTAGCTGAGAAGAGAATCAGAGTGTCAGATATCAGAACCATCACTGGGAGGGTGTGGCACTGAGCTCAAGCAGAAACAAGCAGAGCGTTTTTTTGCACTTGAACATTTGTATGGGATGCACTGGGGTTAGCTGCTACAGAGACTGGGCAGTGATGGGGTACAGCACTGAGGTTAGCTGCTATCCCTTACAGAGACTGGGCAGGGATGGGGTACAGCACTGGGGTTAGCTGCTATCCCTTACAGAGACTGGGCAGTGATGGGGTACAGCACTGGGGTTAGCTGCTATCCCTTACAGAGACTGGGCAGTGATGGGGTACAGCACTGGGGTTAAATGAAAAACTGTCCCTAGAATACAAAGCCTCTTGCATCTTTGGCACCAGGTTTTGATTTTAATAAAAGAGCGTTGGACAAGTACAGCGAATGGAAAGAGACCCGATTGAAGTACTTAAAAAAGAAAAGCATAACAAATAATAATAATAATAATAATGACAATAAAGACTAACTAAGCTGTAATAGCTTATGTATAGCTTAGCAAACACAGACTGAAATGGAAAATAAGGGCCAGTTCACTATGACTAACACCGGTGGGGCTCGACCAACTTTTCAGTAAAAGTTCAAAATCCTCTCTTGTGTGTGTCATGTCTCTCTGTTCTTGTGATCAGGTAGTTTTGTGATTTGTAATTCGCTCCCCCAGTTCAGGCATGTCCGATATGTTTAACAGCCTTTCAAGCATCTCATCTTTGGAGTCTGTTGCTTTTGAACATAAAGACAGCCTCTTCAAGATACCTCTTAAAATCACAAATGCATATTTACTTGAAATCTGACCCCAGTTGCAAATTCTGTCGATACAGGCTATGACCAGGATCACATGACTTTGCATTGTTTTATTTGCTTATGCTTTTATTTTGCTTTACTGATTTTATGATTGTTTTAAGGGTTTTTTTTTTTGGTCCTGTTTCAATTGTTTGTCTCTTTTTGCCATTGATTTTTATAATGTTATTTTTGTCTTCTGTAAAATACATTTGAATTTCATATTTGAAGACATAACTCGTGTGTTAGCCTCACTGCACTGGCTTCCAGTGGAGTTTAACATTAATTTATAAATGTGTGCTTTTGGTTCATAAAGCACTTAAAGGTATGGGACCAGATTATATAAAAGGAGTTTGCATTCCCATACATACCTCCATGGGATTCAGGATCAATTGAGGCAGATCTGCTGTGCCTCCCACAAGGATACACAAGAAGGAAGCGAGAGAGCTCGCAAGTGTGAATGCATTGCCACTTCATACCAGAAGTGCTACATCAGTCAACGGTTTTATGTCAAAATTAAAAATTTACTTTTATAAAGTAGCTTTTTTTTTAAAATGAACTCTTTGCATGAAAGGCACTATATAAAATTTGGTTTGATTTGTCACAAAGTCCCATTTCGGGTCTCCCGTCGTTAACAATGTGCACCCTGGCTCCAGTCCTTGTTTAAAACTCTAAACCCTGGGTCTCTCAGCTCACAACTGACAGCTCGCTATTCTAGTTTGTGTTTTTTTCTGTAACAATTGGAGATGGTGATTGATGAGTGAATGATATGAGTAGGGGGGGCGAGACACCTTTGAGAAGAGAAGTGTTTATTATCTTTGGCATTTCATACCTGACTTCAGATCTCTCAATCAAAACTATACAAGTCCAAATCTGAAAGCATGCACATGTCACCGCTTTCCCAGAAATGTTGTCTTTGGGATTTGCAAAAGGTTGTGGGTTGTGCTGTATTGTTTTCACAGTAAAAGGTGGCTTATTTCTGTTGTATGTTGGGTATTTACAGCAATGGATAAAACAATAGGAGTCCAGAAGGAACATGTATATTTTTAATGTTTCTTTATTAACAAAGGCAATCAACTGAACCTTAAGCCAAAAGCATGCATACCTTATTTTTATATCAGCTTCAGTAGCTAATCCCTATCAAGGTGTGCTTTCAACTGAGATTTTTATTGGGCAGTTCAAACACAAATGATACCGTCATCAATACTTCAGAAGAGAAACACAATCATTTTTATTATTTTGTGATTTCTAATATACATCCCAATTTCATGACATTTCATGGTCTAAAAATAAGTATTTCACGATTTTTCACTATATGCATTTTAGCAGAAATTCAAAATTCTAAATTGATCACTTTCTCTAGAAATGTTCCTAAACATTTAAATTATTTAGAATTATAGAATGTGTGTATATATACATCCTACCCCTATATATATATATATATATATATATATATATATATATATATATATATATATATATATATATATATATATATATATATATATATATAATGTCCACATTCTGTTTTCACCACCAGTGAATTATCAAACAAAATAAAGTCAGAAATGTGAAAATAGCAGCAGACACATGAAAAGTCCTCTTCTTGTACTGGACAGAGCGATCTTTAGCAGAAATATTTCTGATCGTTGATGCAGCTGGTGTCTGTTTTGTTGAAGAACACAGTTTGTCTAATCATTAACTGGAAGCAAAAGGCATTCTTCACCTGATGAAGTGTGGGTGAACAAACCACTATAAATTTTAATTGACCTTTCGCAGGCTTGCTGATAGGAATGTCAGCTCTAGCCTGAGGTTAATGTCTTGGCAAGTTACAACAACTCAAACATAATATAAGTGATTTGATGTTAGCATTAGCATGGTAATTGCATTAATAGCAAATGTTTAATAAGACCATTCAATCTGTGCACATTGTAGTGATAATAAATCAGTACGCATGAAGTGTACTCAAACCCATTGCCTTCCACACTGCAGCCCAGCGCTTTCTTTATCTAACCCCTGAGCTCCTCAAACCCATTGCCTTCCACACTGCAGCCCAGCGCTTTCTTTATCTAACCACTGAGCTCCTCAAACCCACTGCCTTCCACACTGCAGCCCAGCGCTTTCTTTATCTAACCACTGAGCTCCTCAAACCCATTGCCTTCCACACTGCAGCCCAGCGCTTTCTCTAACCACTGAGCTCTCAAAACATTGCCTTCCACACTGCAGCCCAGCGCTTTCTTTATCTAACCACTGAGCTCCTCAAACCCACTGCCTTCCACACTGCAGCCCAGCGCTTTCTTTATCTAACCACTGAGCTCCTCAAACCCACTGCCTTCCACACTGCAGCCCAGCGCTTTCTTTATCTAACCACTGAGCTCCTCAAACCCACTGCCTTCCACACTGCAGCCCAATCTAACCACTGAGCTTCTCAAACCCACTGCCTTCCACACTGCAGCCCAGCGCTTTCTTTATCTAACCACTGAGCTCCTCAAACCCACTGCCTTCCACACTGCAGCCCAGCGCTTTCTCTAACCACTGAGCTACTCAAGCGCTTTCTTTATCTAACCACTGAGCTCCTCACAACCCACTGCCTTCCACACTGCAGCCCAGCGCTTTCTTTATCTAACCACTGAGCTCCTCAAACCCACTGCCTTCCACACTGCAGCCCAGCGCTTTCTTTATCTAACCACTGAGCTCCTCAAACCCACTGCCTTCCACACTGCAGCCCAGCGCTTTCTTTATCTAACCACTGAGCTCCTCAAACCCGCTGCCTTCCACACTGCAGCCCAGCGCTTTCTCTAACCCCTGAGCTCCTCAAACCCACTGCCTTCCACACTGCAGCCCAGCGCTTTCTTTATCTAACCACTGAGCTCCTCAAACCCACTGCCTTCCACACTGCAGCCCAGCGCTTTCTTTATCTAACCACTGAGCTCCTCAAACCCGCTGCCTTCCACACTGCAGCCCAGCGCTTTCTTTATCTAACCACTGAGCTCCTCAAACCCGCTGCCTTCCACACTGCAGCCCAGCGCTTTCTCTAACCACACAGCTTTCTTTAAGAGTTCACTAATAAATAGTAAGGGATATTGCTGTACTATCTGGGGACCATGCAAGTGAGAGGAACACAGCTTTTGAAGTCATTAACATTAAAAGACACAACCTCCACTGTGTCTCTTAAACTTACGAGAGAAAGTAACCATAAATATTTGAGTGCTTACTGGGGGATTATAGGATTTATAGTGGTGCTCCCATTACATTTTACTTACAGGCTGTCAGTATTGCAATCAGATAATAAAAGGCATTGGTTTTGTGCAAATTCAAACAAAGCCTGTATATCACAATGAGTTTTCTGCTAACATGAGACATGCTTCTCTTTAATTTCTGCTGCCACAAATAAAGACAGTTCCAAGCGCCCTCCTGTGGCATTCTTGCGGTAATGCAATCAGAGCGGCATCACTTCAGCGTAACGCCGGAGTCCATTCACAGATTGCTTTCACACTCCCTCTAGAGGCTGCAAAGCAGAACGGCAGTTTAAAATTGTGCAGCTGGCCTTAATTTTGAATGAAATTACCAAGGGCTTCACCACGGCACCCAGTCTCATGGAAATGCAGAGAAATACCTTCGTCAGAGTTTTGGGGGGATTCAGACGGCATTTTTGTACCCCCCCCAAAAAAAAAAAAAAATTCCTGTTCACTTTGATTTATTATTCTCACCAACAATAATTCTGACTTCTGCCTTTACTTATAAACTTCTGCCCTATTAATAATAATAATAATAATAATAATAATAATAATAATAATAATAATAATAATAACATTAATCCACAGCAATAGAATATTCAATGTTAGGCTATGCAATCCTAAAATAAACAATTACAATTATCTGACAAACATTTGGGGGCTTATGTACTAAGAGCCGACGAGAGCAGGTAGATGCGGTTGGGTATTTAAATCTGATATAGAAACAATAGGCAGTCGTGTGTAAACATGTTAGACCACTTTGTGCTTTAATTAGGCATCTTAAACAACTTCTAAAAAGTCTCGTGCATTTTATTGTGTGTGGCTCTGTGTTCCTTTTCTCTCACTATTCTGAATGAATTGCATGTGTGGCCTGTTAAAGCAATCAATTAAAATACACAACCACTATTTGCGTATCTTGGGGTGTTCTGATACAGAAGCAATGGGGTGTTCTGATACAGAAGCAATGGGGTGTTCTCATACAGAAGCAATGGGGTGTTCTCATACAGAAGCAATGGGGTGCTCTGATACACTGCTGTGTTAATGATCTCATACGAGAGGAAAGAAGCTCTCTTTGCGGGTGTTGAGTGAACATACAATGGCAGAGTTGTCCTGCTCCACCTGTCTGTCTGGAGCTGTCAATGCATTGTGTACTGCTTCTCTGTGCAGGGCTCCCCTGACAGGTGCTTTCAACACCGCTCTGCAGACACACCGCTTTTCACTGCAAAGCTGTGTCAGCATTGTCCTGGCGATGAGAGAAACGGAGGCGTTACCACAACAAAACCAAAAATATAAGACTCTGATAAAAGGCTGGGAGCGAGAAGAGGTTGTTATCATCACATTATTTACTAAACTAATTTAATAATGCAGTGTCTTATTATTATTATTATTATTATTATTATTATTATTATTATTATTATTATTATTATTATTATTATTATTATTAATGATCCCAGGTAGGCTATTAATGTATTTATTGCTCTATATGGTGCTATAATTGCATCTAAGCCCATACGAAAAAAAGGCCAAGGAAAAAATACCCCACAAAGAAAAGGCCTTGTTCTCCTGGTTTATGATGTCACTGGAACCCCTCAATGCATTAAAGCCTTGTAATTCACTGCAGCCCATCTACCATTCTGTGTGCGCCCTCTCGCTCTCCTTTCTGTGCTGCATCTTCGCTAGCGACTTGGGTTATCGTTACCGTTTAGGACTTCTACATTTTGGGGAACTTTGCTTTATATAATATTAAGCTAGTAATTAAATGCAAATACATTACAAGGATAGGAAGGGTTAGATAAATACCGTACAAGATGTACAGTTAAACTAAACTGTATATATAGGAGGCTGTGTGGTCCAGTGGTTAAAGAAACAGGCTTGTAACCCAGCAGGTTCCCAGTTTAAATCCCAGCTCAGCCACTGACTCGTCATGTGACCCTGATCAAGTCACTTAACCTCCTTGTGCTCTGTCTTTGGGGTGAGACGTTCTTGTAAGTGACTCTGCAGCTGATGCATCGTTCACACACCCTAGACCCTGTATCTTGTAAAGCGCTTTGTGATGGTGGTCCACTATGAAAGGTGCAAATTGATTATTTAAACAGCTTCATTAACAAGAGCTGTGTAGTCAAACGAGTCAGCCGTTTCACTTCTCCCCTCATTATTGTGTGCAGTGGTGTAACATACACAAACATCACTGTACTAGTTTTATTTTTAGTGGTAAACAGTCTATATATTTTGGTAAGGTTTTCACCAAGTTGATCAAAGAAAAAAAAAATGTGTCAAGGTTGTTGCTTTGAGGTAACGTGGCAGGAAACTGCTCCCTGTCAAGCCAGCGTCTTCCCATAACTTCCACGACTCTTAGAGGTAACAATGTAAGGTGAAACTTCAGCAAAACAAAATATTTTGGTAAAGTGCCTTGACTGCACTTAGCCACTGCTTACTTGAAGAATCCCAGAGAAAAGTTACCTCGTGATTCACACGCTCAAAACATTCCGCCCTAAGGAAGGAAGGCAATGCACGGCACACAACACACAGTCAAAGGAAAGCCACCGCTGTTTGTTTGAAAACGGTTTATTTTTTTGTTAACTAAGGTGCGGAGCAGGAGGCAGACAGAGCTGTGGAGCACCCTGGACCTCGGCGTACAAAAGAAGAACAGATACAAACACACAAAGGGAACTCGAACTGCATTCTTAAGGCAGATCTTACATAGCATCTCTGAAACCCTTTCAGTGGCCTTTCAGGGTGGCAAAAAAACAACTGATCAACAGCAAAGGGTTTAGTAGTCAAGTTAGGGGGTTGTGTAGCGTCATCATTAGTAACATATGACTTGGCCAGCTGGTCAGAGAGTGACAGTCCCACCTCGATGGGGAAGATAGACTTACACTTTGCGTCTGCTTGCCTTGACTATCGTCGTTTGCTCAGCTATGTCAGCCAATTTTACATTAAAAAGGGTTATTCTGAAAGACAAGGGTTGCATGCTCTACAAGAGACAGCTGCGGATTTCTGAAATTCCCAAAAGACATTTTTGAAAAGAACCTGATGCTCTTTGGAGATGGGGGTGAGGGTGGGGGGGGTCTTAGGGTGAGGTTAGGGGGGAGACGCCCATCAGCAGACAGACTGATCACCTGTTTTATACAAGGATTGGGATAAGGGGCGGGGTTCTTCAACACTTAAACGAGGTGGTCAGTCTGGCTGGGGCAGGGAAGCGCGGGTTCAGGACGTTGGGGTTTAGTCTCGGATGATTTCAGAATCCTCGGACACCACCGAACCGTTGAGGGTCTCGATCTTCTTCACCAGGATGGTCTTCTTGCTGCCGGTTGTATAGCCACCGCCCATGCTGCTGCCGCGGTACCCGCTGCCATAGCCAGAGCTGAAACCGCTGGAGTAGCTCTGGCTCATGGAACTGCTCTCCAGGGGGTAGCTGTAGTTGGTGGCTGGAAGGAAGAAGCAGCGGGGTTTCATTAGAACAAAAAAATCAGGACTCAAAAAAGGGCAGCGCTGTGCGACGCACTACCATTGCGGATTCTGTGCCCATTGTCGGTGAGACGAGGCTAAGAGCTCTAAAACCACGAATGCAAAACCTCAACGCCGAGACTGCCATTTCTGAAAAATTTAACTCAATAAAATACTGGATTGTGGAATGCATATTCTGCCTGGGTCAAGCTAATTGATGATTTCCGTGATTCTGTTTAAAAACTGTGCATCTGTTTCTCAATATATGGGTTCAAAACTGCCTTTATAAAAGTTTCCCACAGTAAAATCATAGAAGAGTGCAATAAAGCATAAGGAAAACTGATAAGCATTTAAAGCTCAGAGAGGTATGGTATAAGCCTATGGTAAA
>NC_054586.1:468495-484073 GCF_017654505.1 Polyodon spathula
TTATGCCATAGCAACGGCTGCATTCCCTCGTGAAATGCCATTTCCCATTTGCTGCAGACAAGGACTGGGCTGTCCATCCGCAGACACTAAAACTGCAAATATTCAGAGGGATGTTTTACAGCTTTTTGTCTTTGCCCTGGTGTGGGGCATGTTCTCCTAGCTTACCCTGGGTCTCCTGGTTACTTTGGAAGCCCATCATTTCAGCATCGTTGAGAATCAAGTCCCTCCAACAATACTGCACTTGTGTGCTACGCCGGCTGTATGTCTTGCTGCTAAAAACTACAGGGCTTGCAATCAGCCTGTACTTCTATTAGACACTTTTATTATGTTCTGTGGGACTTAGTTTTTTTATATAAGAAAACTAATGACCCAATAATGATGATACTTGGTACAGCCATTCATTCGCAAACCAGGTTTTCAGAATACTGAAAGCTATGCAGTTTGATTGAATATCTGCTTTATCTCTGGTTTACGTGCTAGCATGCTTTGGCCTGAGTTCACAAGCTTCCCTGTAGTTCAAGTTCCCAGTAATAGACATCATCTACAATGCAGGTTATTCAAAGTGGCTTTGTCAGCCTTCTTGTGAACACCTACCGAGGTCCAAGTTTGGGGTGGCTGGCAATACACAGAAGACGTTCAGGAGATGGGAAAGCTTTCAATTTGAAAGATTCTTTGGCTAAGCTTGCGGGGGAGTGGGGGGGGGGGGGGGGGGGGGGGGGGGTACAGTTTGTCTACAACTGGCATCTAGAACTGAAGAGCAGTGGCTGAACTCGGGCCAGATCACCTTAACACAGACAAAAACAAAACACAGCATAACAAGGAGGCGGTACGGTCCAGTGGTTAAAGAAAAGGGCTTGCAACCAGGCGGTCCCCGGTTCAAACCCCAGCTCACTCACTGTGTGTGACCCTGAGCGAGCCACTTAACCTCCTTGTGCTCCGTCCTTCGGGTTGTTGTAAGTGGCTGATGCACAGCTCACACACCCTAGTCTCCGTAAGTCGCCTTGGATAAAGGCGTCTGCCAAAGAAACAAATAATCACAGAGGAAACCGTTTGGAAATGATTGCAAATCACTTGAAAAGGTAAAGAGAGCATTCAAATAAAACTATGGCAATGCAAAAAGCGGATTAACCTTTAAGGAGAGTCTTCTGTTTAGAAAGGCTGTCTGTATTATTGGGTTGGGTCATCTTGCTGGGATACGCCTTGTTTGAACAATATTTCATTTATCAGCAAGTCAAACAGCCTCCTGTTGACTCGATACACACACACAAACAAATAGACCACACCCCTCCAGAACCTCTTTACGGACAAATGGGTTGACCGTGCAGACAGCTGTTGCCTGAAGTCAAGGTCTCACTGCTGAAAGCACTGGGTAAGGATGCTGCACGGACAGCCCCGGGTTCAAGTGCCGGTGTCACATGCAGGATTGTCGTAGTGTTTCTAAATCACCCATAACACTCAATAGCACAGGAGACTTCAAAGAAACATTGCAAAGTGTGTGACATGTGATACATTCTGTTTACTTGCTGTGCTCTAGATCTGGTGTAAAAAAATAAAAGCATATTGCTTGATCTCCCTGGGGTGGGGGTTTGGCAGGTGAATGCTTCCTGAAAACTGTATTTACAGTTTGTAAAAAAGTCCCCAGACCGGTTAATGGTTAACCAGCCTGCATGGGATTTTTTTTCTTTCCTTTTTTGGGTAACGGTGTGAGCTTGGGAGGAGCTCCTAACCAGGTTTGACCAGCCAGCCTGCCACCGAGCCTTGTGGGAACGCCAGCTAACAGATTCGTCTGTGCCTCTGATTTCCCGGCAAGTCAAATACATTCCCTGTTTCCCAACCAGGAAAAACAATTAAATAAAACAGAAGGGGGTTGTTCGCTGAAGCATTTCCAAAGAAAAGAGACCGAAGCTGCAGTTTTCAACCTGCTGGTAAAACCCTCACCCCTTTTAAAAGGTTACTATAGTAAAATCTTAGCAAAATGTAACAAGCAGAGTGAAAGCGTGGTAAAGCATAGGGAAGCAATGTAAAGAATAGTGAGGTATGGTAAAGCATATTAATAAACTTGGCAAACCAGGATAGACTATGGTAAATGCATAGTACAGCCATGGGAAAAGCATGAGAAAACTGCAGAAATACCATGCATACACACCATGGTAAACTTTTATAAGGGTCTATATAAACAATAAAATAACTATACATGAGTTCAATACAATATAGTAATAATCTTGGTCTACCTAAAGTTAGGTAAGGTCTTAATTGGGGTCTGTGAAATGGGTGCTATAAAGTGTTTATATATATATATATATATATATGTATGTATATGTGTGTGTGTGGTGTGTGTGTGTGTGTGTGTGTGTGTGTGTGTGTGTGTATATATATATATATGGTGTGTGTATTATGTGTGTATATATAATATACACATATATATATATATATATATATATATATATATATATATATATATATATATTATATATAGATATATCTATATATATATATATATATATAATATATAGTATAAAATATAGTAAATATATTAATACATTTTAAGAAAAAAATATGTTGTACTTTCAGATAATTGAATACCAACAGAAAACACTCGCCTCTGTGCAGTATCAGCGATTTGAGAAGAGCAAAGGAGACCTACCGTCTCCCTCACTGAACTCTGATAACACATGCCCAGTGCATCTGCTACCTACTGTGCATCCTTTTAGCATTAACTACAAGCACCCATCATCAACCTGCATCTCCAAAGGAAATCGAATCCTTCAACTCTCCGCCTGCATTGTCTCGGCTTTCCTTGTTTATGTTTAGGTGGAAGGGTAGCAGGGAGAGGTGCAGGGACAGGGTAAGACTTTGTCATGGGATCCGGCTGGCTAATCTGCAGGCTATGAGGCTATGCAAGCAATGAGTCACAGGAACAGGCCGTGTTTACACAACAGCCACAAACTCAAGACCGGATGCCAGTGAGCTAATGGCTTCTGCAGTTCTCCGCTCTGAGCTCACTGGTTGTCTGTGGTGGGGGGAGGGTTACTGGGAACCCCCTTTGATACAGTAAACCCTGAAAACGCACGGCCCTGCTTGATTAAAGGTCAATAGCAATGTTTTAGGGCTGCTATCTTATGACGCTCTAGTGTACTATGGGACAAACGAAAAAGGTAACAGATAGTAAGGCTTGGTAAATGCATTGTAAGGTAAATCACAGACTCACATTGTAAAAATCTGCAGCCCACCTTGTTCATAAAGCACGCTACATGCATAGAAGTAAAAAGCATGCTGCTGGACTGCAGTGTGTACTTTATCACGGTGAACTTCAGTTTCAAATGTCGCAGGGTAAACTTTTGGTTACAAAACGATCGCAGTATTCACGAATATCTTAACTCAATTAGTAGTTCTTGCTTTTTTTTTTTCCCCTTGGTCTGCTTTTTCGCTTGCTGGTTTTTATAAGGAAAAAAGAATTCCAGATCAAACCACAGCTCTCTCCCACAGTACTGCCAGACTGAATTAAAGTATTGTTGCGATGCCCAGTTTAATTCCATGGGACTTAGCGCTACCCCCGGGCATCTCTTCATGGACGACTGGGTTGTCTGCAGCATAAGATAGGGAGTAAATATCTCAGAAGCCGTGGTGCTGATCCTTTTAAGTCTGACTTTCAGAAACAATGAATAAGAAGCCTAAACAAATTCTAGATAATATCATGACGGCTGATTATTGTTGCTTGGAAATCTTTACATTTTGGTTTCATCCATCTGTTTTTGGAAGAAGTTATTTTCTATATATAATAACGTTTGCAGAGTCTGCTGTGCTTGAATGGTTCTGACTCATGCCTTCCAGCTTTGGAAACAAGACTGATGGCAGACAGATGGCTGCTTTCGAAACCATCTCGTCAGGTCAGTCCAGGCAGACCCTCTGCCCCCTCCCAGAGGGGAGGGAAGAGGGGTAGCGGCATTCCTGATCTCGTGAGCCAGGCAAGCCCTGACCCTTGCCAAGGTCTTCACTCCCTTTAAAGACATTCCTTTCTTCTTGCTCACCATTCCCAGTAACTAAATGTTCAGTCGCAGGGTCAGCGAGACAAAACACCCATCAAGCAAATACAGTTGGATTGGACAATCCCTATACATGCTTCCAACAACATCAGAAAAATGCTGCACACTGCAATACCAGTGCAGCAGTGGGGCAATTCAAGCATGTGCAACCTGCTGCTCTGTTCTCCCATACTTCTAAATGCTTCCCATAGTAAATGCATAGCACAGTAAAGGCACCTTATTGGCTGACGTGCTTTCAGCCAAGCACATGCTTCGACCCAGAAGGCACTGCTTTGGTGACATGACCTAGGAAGTGAAAAAGTCTTCCTGAGAGAAGGGCGCAGAAACCATTTAAAATGAAGACATAAGTGCCCTACAACACAAATTGCAAGTCTGAGAACTATCCAGCATGTCAGTTCTGTGGACTTGGTTGCAAACCCTTTAAGGAATGAAGATATCTCTTAATGCAGTCCTCCCGATCAGGGAGTCTTTATCTTGACTGATGTAAAGCACCTGGCATTTCACACTCTGTCTGCCCTGAACAGAGCGCTTTAAATCTGCAGTCTGGTTAGAATGAAAACCCTGCTGATGATCTGTCCGCCCCAGCCAGGGAATCAAGGATATCTCATTAGTTCTGGCAGTGGAATCGCGCTTCAATAAACGTTGGAATGAAACTCGGACCGTCCCACGCTTTGAAACCTTGCGTATGCTCTCACATAGGTTGAAGGGTAACACGAATATGCTGCCAAAAAAAACCAGAAGGGAGCACAGTAGAAGGGGGACAGTAATAATTATAATTATAGGTTCTAGAGCATTGGTTAGTGTTCTTTTAATTAAGCGTCCGTATCAGCTGACAGCTCTGGCCAAAAGGTTTTGCATCACCTAGAATTTTAGAATTGAGACACGAAAACATTATCCAACGGGTTTCATTCGACTTTATGAAGCAAAATCAGTTAATTCTACAGGGTGATGCCAAAGTTTTGGCCACAGGTGTAGTATCACACACCGCACGTAGCTCTGGACAAACCCCAACGGCAACGAATCTGCAACGAATTTATTTGAGGATTGTGGACAACTGTGTAAAACATTGCTTGGTTTGATGGCCTGTTACCTAGGCACCTGGATGAGGCAAGAGACCCTCTGTGGGGCAGTTAAAACCAGGTGGCAACTGGGGATTGGGGGAGGGATGTTAATCAATGAAAAGAAAGGCAATTGACAGGTCATGATTTATATTATAAATTTATATATGTGTGTGTGGAAGGTCAAAAACAACAACTTTGAATTTCTAAAGAAAGATACTAAAGATTATTCACGACAAACGACATCGGGAAAGACCCCTGTTCGTTCGTCACTGGATTTATTACGATTCTTTTTCCAAATGTAGTGTTTAACGGTTGTGCAAAATGTTTTACTTGGAGGGAAGGAGCTTGTCTGCCTGCCTAGCTGCTGATAAAAATACCTTGGATGTATTCTGAATGAGTCGGTGAGGTACACTGCTTCAAGGGCAGAGCCTCCAGCTCTCTCCCACGCACGGGGTCAGAGATACGGCAGTTTCGCAAACAAATGCAGGTGAAAGGGTTGACTCATCACAAGTGGAAACAAGGCCTGAGTTGCCACGGCTACCGGGGGACAGAGGTTCAATTATCTGTCTTATCTAAGTGATAGCATGCAGGTGCTATGTGCAGTCATGACGGATACCTCTCTCTCTCTCTCTACCTCGCTAGCCCAGAGATAAGACTGTGATGAACAAGAGAGGGGGAGGATTACAAAGTATTTGCAGAAGTGTGAAGAAATGAGTCTACCTGTCCCTTGTTGATAACCCAAAAACTAAAAAGAAAGACTGATTGTCTCCAATCAATTCAATATTTTTTAAGTAATTACAAAAAAAAAAAAAAAAACTTAAACTCTTGTTATCTTCCCTCTGTACAGTAAAACAGCTTTCTTATCAAGTCTCCTTATTTCTTCCTGTAGTAAAAGAGCCCAGAGAGATATGGCAAAGCAAACCATGGTAATCTACCACTACATCATTGTAGATATAACTTCTTGTAATCCTAACTTGCTGCATCCTATTTCATATTGTATTTTAGTAGTATATTATTTGCACTTAATGTAAACTACACTGTATTTAAATACGAATCTTGCACTGTAACCCTGTACTGCCCTGTAACACCTGTACCTCAGCTCCCCTGACTGTGCGACTCACCCTGCACGCCACGCGGACGTGCTTTTGAGGACTGAGTGGTTACAGTCGTTTTCGGGTTGACATGCTCTCGTCGATCAGTGCGCACGGCATGCGAGTTGTTCTTTCGCTGTCGTTTGTTTTCAGAGACAAAAATAGCACAGCCTGGCGTTAATGCAGAGGGGGGACCAATTAGCAGAGCTTCCTGGTGACTAAACTAAACAAAGAAATGAAGGCTGAAGAGCTTCTCTGAGTAACTGGGATTGCTTGGAAACACATCTCGACTCAAGTGAGTGCCTGCATGACTTTCCCCCTGCGATCAATCACTTTGCTGAAATAACACTGTGGGGGAAGTCATCTGTTTGGTCCGCCATCCCATTTCCTCTTCTTGGCCTAACACTCGGCACGCAATGACTAGTCAATGAAACATTAACCTGATTGGGAACTCAGTGCATTAGACTAGTGCTCATTATTATGAAGGTGCTGGTAATGACAGCGCTGCAGAGCTGAGATGCAGCATTATTATTAAGGTGCTGGTAATGACAGCGCTGGAGAGCTGAGAGCTGAGAGCGCTGGAGAGCTGAGAATGCAGTGTGTTAGATTAGTGCTCATTAGGTGCTGGTAATATGGAGAGCTGAGAAAGGTGCTGTGTAAGGTGACTGGTAATGACGCTGGAGAGCTGAGAATGAGTGTTTAGATTAGTGCTCATTATTATTAAGGTGCTGGTAATGACAGCGCTGGAGAGCTGAGAATGCAGTGTGTTAGATTAGTGCTCATTATTATGAAGGTGCTGGTAATGACAGCGCTGGAGAGCTGAGAATGCAGTGTGTTAGATTAGTGCTCATTATTATTAAGGTGCTGGTAATGACAGCGCTGGAGAGCTGAGAATGCAGTGTGTTAGATTAGTGCTCATTATTATGAAGGTGCTGGTAATGACAGCGCTGGAGAGCTGAGAATGCAGTGTGTTAGATTAGTGCTCATTATTATGAAGGTGCTGGTAATGACAGCGCTGGAGAGCTGAGAATGCTGAGAATGCAGTGTGTTAGATTAGTGCTCATTATTATTAAGGTGCTGGTAATGACAGCGCTGGAGAGCTGAGAATGCAGTGTGTTAGATTAGTGCTCATTATTATTAAGGTGCTGGTAATGACAGCGCTGGAGAGCTGAGAATGCTAGATTAGTGCTCATTATTATGAAGGTGCTGGTAATGACAGCGCTGGAGAGCTGAGAATGCAGTGTGTTAGATTAGTGCTCATTATTATTAAGGTGCTGGTAATGACAGCGCTGGAGAGCTGAGAATGCAGTGTGTTAGATTAGTGCTCATTATTATTAAGGTGCTGGTAATGACAGCGCTGGAGATTAGCTGAGAATGCAGTGTGTTAGATTAGTGCTCATTATTATTAAGGTGCTGGTAATGACAGCGCTGGAGAGCTGAGAATGCAGTGTGTTAGACTAGTGCTCATTATTATGAAGGTGCTGGTAATGACAGCGCTGGAGAGCTGAGAATGCAGTGTGTTAGATTAGTGCTCATTATTATTAAGGTGCTGGTAATGACAGCGCTGGAGAGCTGAGAATGCAGTGTGTTAGATTAGTGCTCATTATTATTAAGGTGCTGGTAATGACAGCGCTGGAGAGCTGAGAATGCAGTGTGTTAGATTAGTGCTCATTATTATTAAGGTGCTGGTAATGAGCAGCAGTGTGTTAGATTAGTGCTCATTATTATGAAGGTGCTGTAATGACAGAGCTGAGAATGCAGTGTGTTAGATTAGTGCTCATTATTATTAAGGTGCTGGTAATGACAGCGCTGGAGAGCTGAGAATGCAGTGTGTTAGATTAGTGCTCATTATTATTAAGGTGCTGGTAATGACAGCGCTGCAGAGCTGAGAATGCAGTGTGTTAGATTAGTGCTCATTATTATTAAGGTGCTGGTAATGACAGCGCTGGAGAGCTGAGAATGCAGTGTGTTAGATTAGTGCTCATTATTATTAAGGTGCTGGTAATGACAGCGCTGGAGAGCTGAGAATGCAGTGTGTTAGATTAGTGCTCATTATTATTAAGGTGCTGGTAATGACAGCGCTGGAGAGCTGAGAATGCAGTGTGTTAGATTAGTGCTCATTATTATGAAGGTGCTGGTAATGACAGCGCTGGAGAGCTGAGAATGCAGTGTGTTAGATTAGTGCTCATTATTATTAAGGTGCTGGTAATGACAGCGCTGGAGAGCTGAGAATGCAGTGTGTTAGATTAGTGCTCATTATTATGAAGGTGCTGGTAATGACAGCGCTGGAGAGCTGAGAATGCAGTGTGTTAGATTAGTGCTCATTATTATTAAGGTGCTGGTAATGACAGCGCTGGAGAGCTGAGAATGCAGTGTGTTAGATTAGTGCTCATTATTATTAAGGTGCTGGTAATGACAGCGCAGTGCTAGTGCTCATTATTATTAAGGTGCTGGTAATGACAGCGCTGGAGAGCTGAGAATGCAGTGTGTTAGATTAGTGCTCATTATTATGAAGGTGCTGGTAATGACAGCGCTGGAGAGCTGAGAATGCAGTGTGTTAGATTAGTGAAGGTGCTGGTAATGACAGCGCTGGAGAGCTGAGAATGCAGTGTGTTAGATTAGTGCTCATTATTATTAAGGTGCTGGTAATGACAGCGCTGGAGAGCTGAGAATGCAGTGTGTTAGATTAGTGCTCATTATTATTAAGGTGCTGGTAATGACAGCGCTGGAGAGCTGAGAATGCAGTGTGTTAGATTAGTGCTCATTATTATGAAGGTGCTGGTAATGACAGAATGCTGTTAGAGAGCTGAGAATGCTGAGTGTGTTAGATTAGTGCTCATTATTATTAAGGTGCTGGTATGACAGCGCTGGAGAGCTGAGAATGCAGTGTGTTAGATTAGTGTAAGGTGCTGGTAATGACAGCGCTGGAGAGCTGAGAATGCAGTGTGTTAGATTAGTGCTCATTATTATTGAAGGTGCTGGTAATGACAGCGCTGGAGAGCTGAGAATGCAGTGTGTTAGATTAGTGCTCATTATTATTAAGGTGCTGGTAATGACAGCGCTGGAGAGCTGAGAATGCAGTGTGTTAGATTAGTGCTCATTATTATTAAGGTGCTGGTAATGACAGCGCTGGAGAGCTGAGAATGCAGTGTGTTAGATTAGTGCTCATTATTATTAAGGTGCTGGTAATGACAGCGCTGGAGAGCTGAGAATGCAGTGTGTTAGATTAGTGCTCATTATTATTAAGGTGCTGGTAATGACAGCGCTGGAGAGCTGAGAATGCAGTGTGTTAGATTAGTGCTCATTATTATGAAGGTGCTGGTAATGACAGCGCTGGAGAGCTGAGAATGCAGTGTGTTAGATTAGTGCTCATTATTATTAAGGTGCTGGTAATGACAGCGCTGGAGAGCTGAGAATGCAGTGTGTTAGATTAGTGCTCATTATTATTAAGGTGCTGGTAATGACAGCGCTGGAGAGCTGAGAATGCAGTGTGTTAGATTAGTGCTCATTATTATGAAGGTGCTGGTAATGACAGCGCTGGAGAGCTGAGAATGCAGTGTGTTAGATTAGTGCTCATTATTATTAAGGTGCTGGTAATGACAGCGCTGGAGAGCTGAGAATGCAGTGTGTTAGATTAGTGCTCATTATTATGAAGGTGCTGGTAATGACAGCGCTGGAGAGCTGAGAATGCAGTGTGTTAGATTAGTGCTCATTATTATAGTGCTCATTATTATTAAGGTGCTGGTAATGACAGCGCTAGAGCTGAGAATGCAGTGTGTTAGATTAGTGCTCATTATTATTAAGGTGCTGGTAATGACAGCGCTGGAGAGCTGAGAAGTGCAGTGTGTAGATTAGTGCTCATTATTATTAAGGTGCTGGTAATGACAGCTGGAGAGCTGAGAATGCAGTGTGTTAGATTAGTGCTCATTATTATGAAGGTGCTGGTAATGACAGCGCTGGAGAGCTGAGAATGCAGTGTGTTAGATTAGTGCTCATTATTATTAAGGTGCTGGTAATGACAGCGCTGGAGAGCTGAGAATGCAGTGTGTTAGATTAGTGCTCATTATTATGAAGGTGCTGGTAATGACAGCGCTGGAGAGCTGAGAATGCAGTGTGTTAGATCTCATTATTATGAAGGTGCTGGTAATGACAGCGCTGGAGAGCTGAGAATGCAGTGTGTTAGATTAGTGCTCATTATTATGAAGGTGCTGGTAATGACAGCGCTGGAGAGCTGAGAATGCAGTGTGTTAGATTAGTGCTCATTATTATTAAGGTGCTGGTAATGACAGCGCTGGAGAGCTGAGAATGCAGTGTGTTAGATTAGTGCTCATGCAGTGTGTTAGATTAGTGCTCATTATTATTAAGGTGCTGGTAATGACAGCGCTGGAGAGCTGAGAATGCAGTGTGTTAGATTAGTGCTCATTATTATTAAGGTGCTGGTAATGACAGCGCTGGAGAGCTGAGAATGCAGTGTGTTAGATTAGTGCTCATTATTATTAAGGTGCTGGTAATGGCAGCGCTGGAGAGCTGAGAATGCAGTGTGTTAGATTAGTGCTCATTATTATGAAGGTGCTGGTAATGACAGCGCTGGAGAGCTGAGAATGCAGTGTGTTAGATTAGTGCTCATTATTATTAAGGTGCTGGTAATGACAGCGCTGGAGAGCTGAGAATGCAGTGTGTTAGATTAGTGCTCATTATTATTAAGGTGCTGGTAATGACAGCGCTGGAGAGCTGAGAATGCAGTGTGTTAGATTAGTGCTCATTATTATTAAGGTGCTGGTAATGACAGCGCTGGAGAGCTGAGAATGCAGTGTGTTAGATTAGTGCTCATTATTATGAAGGTGCTGGTAATGACAGCGCTGGAGAGCTGAGAATGCAGTGTGTAGTTAGTGCTCATTATTAGTGCTGCATTATTATTAAGGTGCTGGTAATGACAGCGCTGGAGAGCTGAGAATGCAGTGTGTTAGATTAGTGCTCATTATTATGAAGGTGCTGGTAATGACAGCGCTGGAGAGCTGAGAATGCAGTGTGTTAGATTAGTGCTCATTATTATGAAGGTGCTGGTAATGACAGCGCTGGAGAGCTGAGAATGCAGTGTGTTTCACCGAGATCGCAATCTTTTTCTTTTGTGTGTTTGTTGCTCTCATCCCCCGAACCTGCTTGTCTAGTGCAGTCCCCGGCTCGTAGCCAAACAGCCTCATTTTCCATCCCTGACCTCTTCGACTTGCAAAGCGATTTTCATGTCGGTGTCTTCTTGACAGGCAAATGAAGACCAAATACAATGGCGCTGTCAAGGCTGTCCTTTCCAATCTTCTATCATTATTAATTGCTTTTCATCTTGCTCAAGTCTCTTGAATGGCTTCTTTTGTTGTGAAAATATCTCAGAACTGTTTGCCCAGAGGCACAGGGAGAGGGGGGGTAGCAGGCAGTGTTGTGTGATACGCTGCCCTTACACGTTCTGTCCTGTCCCGTCGGTGAGATTAAAACCATGAATGCAGATGAGCCCGGCTCTTTACCATTGCGATTAAAAGTGACAGGTACTGGTATTTTAATTTTGCAATTTCCTCTGCTTTTACAAATGACTATATTTACTAGACAATAATTTGTTCATGCATTAATTTATTCATGTAGCTGAACAGAACATTAACAAGTGTGTTTTACATTTAACTACCTTTTTTCATTTTTCTGGGCTTTTTATCCAATAGAACACATTTTCTTTTGATGGAGGTGCTGTACATTGCATCGCAGTGCTCTGGTGGGTGAAAGGCAGTCTCAACATTTTGACTCTCGATGCTTTAGGAAAACAACTGACTACAATGTTTTTTTTTTTTTCCCTCTGTGTATTTGCAACCAACATCCTCTCCGCCCATGGCCTGTTTCCTTTTCCAAAACTAAAACTCGTCCACGCAGCTTTGAGGCCGAGTTTCACAGGAACACACAGAGACGATCAACTCTGTTTCAATGCAGACGCTAGCGGAAGACTCCAAAAGCCAAAAAGGACTGCATTAATGCACTCTGGCTGGGGTCAAGGAACGGGTAGGTTTTCCAAATATATTAGTGTTTCCACCTGCAAAACAGAAACATCGGTCCTGCCAAAAATAGTTTAATTGAGCTACGATCATCAGTGTCTGTTGATCACCTTGTTTGAGTATCAGCTACACAGTCACTGATTCTTAGGTAAACAGCTCCCATTCTCTACATGATTAGGATACCAGTGGAGACGGGAAACTAGGTCAGCACTGTTTGCATTGTAATCACTCAGCTCAAAGCCTTCACTACCCTTGGATAAGTCTACAAACATTGCATTTGCCATTATCTACTTCAGGCGGCACAACTGGGTTGGACGAATTTTGTCTCGTGACCATGTCGGATGTTTCCCACAGTAAAAGCACAGTGAAGTTTGACAAAGCACAGTGAAAGCTTGACAAAGCACAGGCAAGAGAGCCCAGGGAGGTATCGTATAGCAAATGAAACGACACGGTAAACTACAGTGTTTGAAAAGTGTCAGAATGGGAAAAGCAAGCTTATACCATGCTAAACTTTTGACAGGGACTCAATTGTCACTGTAGTTCTTCAATCAAAAAAAAAAAATAAAAGTTATTGGCTATGATGCTATAAAGTCTAGATTCATGCACCATCCTTTCCTGAGTTTGCGGTCCCCCCCCCTCTATGTGTGTGTAGTCAGATAGCAGGCAACTTTGCTTTTATGTAAACTAATACAATGGATAATATGGTAATCTGAGTCCACCGAATAAGTGTTGCTTTTAAATGTCTGTAGCCTGAAGCAGGAGATGTAAAGCATAATAAAATGATCTGTGCGGGACATGAAAGGACCTGTGTATCTGGTAACGATGCCATTATTCATTCAATGCACTCACCCACACACACACACACACACACACAGCTGCATAGTTATGCCATGAACTGCAGGTGTAGCTTCTGAGCCCCAGTTGGTGTTGAGACTAAATTAAAAATCAGTTGAAGTGTCTCTATTTTTTGTTACTTATAACATTTTGCTCTAGTCTTTTCTCTAATACTGTAGTCAAAAAACCATCACAAAAGGTAGAAATCATATCCACACAAACACTCAGACACACCTACACCCACGCACCCGCACCCACACACCCACACACACACACACAAACATATTGCTTTAGAATTTTGCCACCCCGAAGGCTTTGATTGGCTGGCTGTTTCCAGGCGGGTAGAACCCACCCCCTCCAATGAGGCCTGCTCCCTAGCAACAAGGCCTGGGCCTTTACACAAAGCAGAGTCCCAGCTAACCAAGGCCAGGGCTCCATGACCTTTGGCTGGCTGTGTGCGTCACTCTGCATTCCTGCGGAGGATTTATTTCTGCAAAATAAAGTCTAAGATGAATGAGGGTCAGGGTGTTATCAGCACCTGAGACAGGTAACAGGAGACCCTGACACATTCACATACACCCACAACAAGCTGGTCAAGGTCGACCTGCGGGCTTCTGGGAATTAACCCTATCTTTACCACAGTTAGGGGCAGCACTTACTGCCTTTGCTCAAAATCCTCACACTGTTGTACTACTGCCATATACAGAACAGAACTGTGTCCAATAAAACCATATATATAGCATGCTGTTATATTGCAAAGAATTGCAACTGTAAATATTTTGTAGACAGTCCTAAACATTTTACTAATATAATTCACAATACTGTGCTATAATTAAAACAAACAATATATCTATAACTGTGGTAGAGCATCTAACATTAATGTTAAGCTGTTGTAAACTAACTAGGAAAAAAATATATAAGAAAAGCATAACTTATATAGAAGAAGAAGAAAGGTGAACCCTATACACAAGGCACTTGTTTCTTCTTTGACTCTGTATACTCCAGTTAACCATATATTCCTTATTAAAGAATTAAACAAAGCAACCAACCACATCAAAGCTGAATCAGATATAAATGCTGCTTTCCGGTTGGCAAAGCGGCTGACCTCGCTCTTGAAGATCTTTCACCTCTTTTTTTTTTTAATCTTATTTATTTTTTATTAATCTCTTCCCGCCTGTGGAATGTGTTTCCATGGAAACCGGGTCGAAGTTTGGAAAACAGAACAGTCGGACATCTAGAATTTCGCAAGCCAGAGTTTCAGTTTTTTTTTTTTTTCCCTACTGCATTACCTACCTCCACCACACTGAACACATTCACTCCTGGTGCGGCAGGTATTAGGACCCCACCTGACACCACATAAAGTCCCAGGTGCAGCTGAGGGAATTTCGTGTTTCAGGTGGGGGTCCTAGTGCTGGTTGCACAGGCAGTAAGTCAACTCTGAGTCGATAATCGCACTTAAAATGGGTGAGTGAGCCAGTATAACCACTGAGGTGTTTAAATCAAGGAGCTCGGATTAACCATCTTCCAGCTCTGATCTGAGAATCTCTTTGCTGCCGACGGGCTGCGGAATGCTTGCTGGGAATTCCGGAACAGCCTTGGCAATCCTGACACCTTGTGGAGAGTACCTGCAGGTCACAGTGTGCAAGGGACCAGATTTATTAATAAAAACAAAAACGCCTTTGTTTGTTGGGTGGCTCATTAAGGAAAAAGGAAACATCGTGAAATATCTGTTAGGTCATCAGATGACCAGATAAGTGATCTTAAGAGTCTAACCGGTATGTCGAGATCCCAAGATAACTTCAACTCAAGTTTGTTTATATATTCATTTTTCTCTGTAATTTACTGTGCATAGCGCTAATTTTCAATGTATTTGTTTTACCGTACTTTGCTGTGCTTTACCGTGGTTTACCACACTCTGCTATGATTTATCACAATGGTATACCACAGCCATCAGCTTCTCAAAGCATGAGTAATGCCAAAGTGTTGAATCCAAGTCCCTTATCACCTGCATGTTTGATGTGCCTGGGGTATTTCATCCCAGCAGTGAACTCTGAATCACCTAATTACTGCTCTCTCTGATCCCCTCAGTAATTTATGAGTTAATAACAAGAATCGCACCCCCTATCTTCAACCTACGCTCACACAAGCACTGCAAGGCACACCTGTCACACACAAACTCACACAAACAGTCACTCACATGGCAGGGGTCCCACTGAGAAGCAGAAGTAACCACAGCAGCTTACCAGTCTCCTCTCCTAGTCACAGACAACTCCCAGCTGTTATCTCAACTCTACCTTGACATGACTGCTGTGTTTCTGCCAGCTTCACAATCCTTTACTGTTAACAGACATACACAGGTACACCCTCTAATAAAACAAAGTGTCGTAAAGCAGGGGGGAACGAAGGCAAGCATTGCAAGGCACACAGAGAGGATTGGTAATGTTAAAAAAAACATGACAAACCATCACCAATGGTGTTGATTAGGTCCACTGGACATTTGCATTTAATAATTCATGATGG
>NC_054586.1:484573-504573 GCF_017654505.1 Polyodon spathula
GTCGCCCCCCCGGCTGCCTTTCCTCTTCTTCCCTGCCTCCTCATCGTCGGAGAACGAGATTGTGCATAAGATCTGGATGGGCATCTCAAGAGCTTTTTTTTTTTTTTTTTTAAATACGGGACCCCCAGACTTGACTGGAAATATCAGATAGCAATCTTTTTTCTTATTTTTTGTTATCCTTCCTTTCTCTCTTTTTCTTCCTTCAGCTCTTTTCTTTCAATGTCCTCTGGCTCAATCTTCTCTTTTACCTTTTTTTGTTTTTATTTCTTTCTTTCTTGATGACGCCTCAGTCTTCTCAAACTCAGTTTGTTCGTTGCAGAGTTGTAGCGAGTTCCTCGTCTTTCTCCTTCCACATGCTCTCTTCTCTCCCAATCCCTTTATTTTATGTTTAAAAATCACACCGAAATATAACCCTGTTCTCTCTTCTCGTTGCTGAGCTGCTGAAGTCCTGGGATCTTTTGCCTCTGTGCCTCCCCCGTGATGCTGTTAATAACTGAGACGCTTTGCTGGGATCAGAGAGCGCAGCCCTGTCTGAAACACACACCGCTCTCACTGGACCATTCGTTAGCGGGCTGCTTAATAATGTATGAGAGAGACGCCCCACTGTCTCTCTGCTCCTTGGGCTAGGGAGAGGGAGGGAGGGGGACTCAGCGATGTCTTCTGTGCACATTCCGGAACATCAGTGCCCAACATTTCAATTCTAGGATTGTGAAATTTATCACGAGCTACCCAGGCTACCTCAATACCAACCTTAACTTCAATCATAAGATAACCAAAGCACTGAAAACGTTTCAGCTAAAGCAGGGGTGCCAAATTACAGTCCCGCGGGGCAATTCCCACTCCATGAAATCAAGACTGGCTGCAGGATCTGGGTAGAGGTTTAGGTGGTTCAATTTAAACAATTTTGAGTCAGCTTTTACTCACCCCTAAGCAAGTGCCTGGTCAGTGTGACGGGTAGAAACACGAAATCAGCGCACACTTCGCTTTCTAACAAAACAGTTCTAGCAGAGTGTTTAAGAGAAGCACTCACTCGTGCAAACGTGACATAGCCAGTATGATTAATTGATGCATTCATATCGTAGAAAAGAGAAAACAGATCCCGATCAGCAGGATTACAAACTGCAAGGAAAATATTACTTTACTACACCATACCCTACCATGACAATGCCATACCACACCATACCCCCCCCGACCATGTCATGCCATACTATACCCTACCATGACAATACCATCCATAACAATTATCCATAGTGCCGAATTTAGAAATACAAAAATAAACTTTGTAAATGTTTATCCAAGCGTTTTTTTTCTAGGGTTTTTTTTTTTTTTTTTTTTTTTTTTTTTTTTTATCTATAAGGCATCTTTAATCTGGATCTTGGGCCTGCCAGCAAGTCAGGTGACGCCCACGCACTTTCCTGGCAGTGATGCGAGACAGCCACTAATCTGAGTGTGGTGTCAGGGCTCTGACTGCGGGCACCTTTCATAAGTGACAAATGGCTCCCCCCCCCCAAACGATCGTAATTCCAGTTAACAAAGGGAAATGCATTTCTTTTATTGAGTTAGAACACTGATGGGAGAAAATGAATCTAGCCATTTATCTCTCCGTTGCCCCTGTCTGTCTGTCTCAATCAATTTGGCTGCACATTGGCCAAGCTTTTCAAGTTTAAGGCTACTGGCTGGGAGCCATGAGGATTCAGGTTCAAACGCCTTGCCGTTTTTTCACGTGCACGCTGGTTTGTTATGGTTTCAATTCTGAACTATCACTGCTAGTACCTGATGAGTCCTATTGTTTATGGGTTTTGATTCCCATCACATTAAGCTTTTTTATTACAGCTCAGGATGACATGAACTTCAACTGCAAATAACATTAAATAGGGGTACTGTTGAGGATTGTTATTGCGGATTCCTAGAACGAGGGCTTAGGCAGGTCAAGCTTACACAGGGTGTGTCCGTCTTAAATGATCCCTCACTCAAACGGCACTTGTGTTTTTGACACAGCTTGCCCTGTACGAAGGGCTATGGTTTTCTGTTTCTCCGCTCTGCTTAATAACCTCCCTCCTGCGGTCTCCAGGCTCGGCTCGTGTTTCTCATGTCAGCGCCTTGCTGCTGCACAGTATGAATCTGAGACCTTTACAACTCCCGCCGCGCCGATCAGGTGACCCCCCCCCCTCCCCGCCCTCACCTCCCGGGACCAGTGTCAGCGTTTTCACTGAGGCAGCCCTAGGTCACAGAGAGCCGGTTCAGGATCAGTGCATGGTATGCATTGGGAGAACGACCTTGCCTACTGGCAGTGCGCTATTGTGTTTTCTGCACAACACCAACAGACCCCCATGTGTTGAATCACATGGGGGTCTGTTGGGGGAGGGGGGGGGGGTACAGTGAAAGCACGGTTAAAGCAGACAAGCATGGGGCAGTAATACTGGGACAATTATTGGGAACTATAGTCAGGCATAGTAAACACAAAGGTTAAGCACAACACATGCATAATATTATGGATGTTTTTTTTTTATGTTCGAATCGCAATTAATTCCCTAGATGAGATGTCTGATATACAAAGGCACGCCGGCCCGTATTAGATCTCAATTCAGGTATTTTAAAAGTATCCACGTCATTTGATCTTAGTGCACACTAGGGGGCAGTGTTGCTCCGCAACAGGCACAGCTGAGCACATCACAGCTTGATAAAAACGATTTCCCATAAAGCAGAACGCACGGGAATAACTGTTCATATTTGTTGTCTGTCTCTTTCTTTTAGGTGTGAAATCCATTCCACGGTTGAACAGCAAAACACTTGTCAAAGGACGCAGGCAGCTTTCAGAAGCTGCGGCATCTTGCAGCAGTAGGCGGTTATAAGTGCCATATTCGAGTTATGTTGCAGAAACAAATTTGTAATGATCGATTTTATGTCACTTTATACAGAAGTTTTATTTCGGTATTTTTAAAAACTTTTTTTTTTTTTTTTTTTTTTTTTTTTTTTAAGCGTGTTTGCAGTAAACAGCAGAGAACTCTTAAAGCCCTGTGATTCCTAATCCTGCCACTCGGGGGCAGTGTTGTCGCTAGTTGTCCTTCCCAGGCTGTCAGTGTCGCCGCGATTCAACTCACAGAGAGGGTGAGAGCTGTTTAACATGCTATCATGTTATAAAGATAAGCAGCATTGGCAGACACCAAACCTGCTGTCGCCGTGGAAACATGTCTTTCATTAGAATACTACCAGTCTGTAAGGGATAGCAGCTAACCCCAGTGCTCTACCCCCATCACTGCCCAGTCTCTGTAAGGGATAGCAGCTAACCCCAGTGCTCTACCCCATCACTGCCCAGTCTCTGTAAGGGATAGCAGCTAACCCCAGTGCTGTACCCCATCACTGCCCAGTCTCTGTAAGGGATAGCAGCTAACCCCAGTGCTCTACCCCATCACTGCCCAGTCTCTGTAAGGGATAGCAGCTAACCCCAGTGCTGTACCCCATCACTGCCCAGTCTCTGTAAGGGATAGCAGCTAACCCCAGTGCTGTACCCCATCACTGCCCAGTCTCTGTAAGGGATAGCAGCTAACCCCAGTGCTGTACCCCATCACTGCCCAGTCTCTGTAAGGGATAGCAGCTAACCCCAGTGCAGTACCCCATCACTACCCAGTCTCTGTAAGGGATAGCAGCTAACCCCAGTGCTGTACCCCATCACTGCCCAGTCTCTGTAAGGGATAGCAGCTAACCCCAGTGCTGTACCCCATCACTGCCCAGTCTCTGTAAGGGATAGCAGCTAACCCCAGTGCAGCACCCATCACTGCCCAGTCTCTGTAAGGGATAGCAGCTCACCCCAGTGCAGTACCCATCACTGCCCAGTCTCTGTAAGGGATAGCAGCTAACCCCAGTGCAGTACCCCATCACTGCCCAGTCTCTGTAAGGGATAGCAGCTAACCCCAGTGCTGTACCCCATCACTGCCCAGTCTCTGTAAGGGATAGCAGCTAACCCCAGTGCAGCACCCATCACTGCCCAGTCTCTGTAAGGGATAGCAGCTAACCCCAGTGCAGCACCCATCACTGCCCAGTCTCTGTAAGGGATAGCAGCTAACCCCAGTGCTGTACCCCATCACTGCCCAGTCTCTGTAAGGGATAGCAGCTAACCCCAGTGCAGTACCCCATCACTGCCCAGTCTCTGTAAGGGATAGCAGCTAACCCCAGTGCTGTACCCATGGCAACACTCGAGAAGAGAATGTATATATATATATATATATTTTTTTTACATTCTCCAAGTCCTAATGAAATATGATCCTGTTATTATTAAAAAAAAAAAAAAAAAAAAAAAAAAAAAAAAGCTTTTCTCTGCATAAAAAACCCAGAACTCAGCTACACAAGCAGTCCCGAGCACAGTAACAGAGTTGTTTTGAGGCTCCGGCACGTCTCTATCGAGTGTTTACTCTGGGCTGGATCTCGCTGGCTCTCGCTTCTCTGACCTCTAGTTTAGAGCAATGAGGCTTCACGTTTACACAGCGGGTTGCAGGATTCAAGAAAGCAGGGTCACAGGCAGGATTAACAAAAATAAATACAAGAAATAACAGTTAACCCCATCCTACCATCTTGCATCCATGAGCTTCAACCTAAAAAAAAGTTTCCCACATAAACGCAAAGCGTGACAAAGCGTTGTGAAAGCGTGGTAAAGCGTTGTGAAAGCGTGGTAAAGCGTTGTGAAAGCGTTGTAAAGCGTTGTAAAGCGTTGTGAAAGCGTGGTAAAGCGTTGTAAAGCGTTGTAAAGCGTTGTAAAGCGTTGTAAAGCGTTGTAAAGCGTTGTAAAGCGTTGTAAAGCGTTGTAAAGCGTTGTAAAGCGTTGTAAAGCGTTGTAAAGCGTTGTAAAGCGTTGTAAAGCGTTGTAAAGCGTTGTAAAGCGTTGTAAAGCGTTGTGAAAGCGTGGTAAAGCGTTGTGAAAGCGTTGTAAAGCGTTGTAAAGCGTGGTAAAGCGTTGTGAAAGCGTTGTAAAGCGTTGTAAAGCGTTGTGAAAGCGTGGTAAAGCGTTGTGAAAGCGTTGTAAAGCGTTGTGAAAGCGTGGTAAAGCGTTGTAAAGCGTTGTGAAAGCGTGAAAGCGTGGTAAAGCGTTGTGAAAGCGTGGTAAAGCGTGGTAAAGCGTTGTGAAAGCGTGGTAAAGCGTTGTGAAAGCGTGGTAAAGCGTTGTAAAGCGTTGTAAAGCGTTGTAAAGCGTTGTGAAAGCGTGGTAAAGCGTTGTGAAAGCGTGGTAAAGCGTTGTAAAGCGTTGTAAAGCGTTGTAAAGCTGTTGTGTCGCCTGCAGTTCATGAGTTGCTGCAAGATGCTGCCTATGAATTTAAGATTCTGCTTTCAAACTTTGAATGACGGGTTCCCATCTGCCTGGGAAGCACAGCGACAGTGTGGTCTAGCATAGGTAGGTAAAGCTCAGAGAGGCAAACCATATGGTAAATGCAGAGTAGTGCATTCTAACAGTGTGAAAAGCATGCGAAATGTGCTGTGCACAATGTACTGTGCTGAACTTTTATTAGGGAGACGCGCGCACAGAGACACAAGCAGGTGATTGCCGGGGGTGTGTAGGCGGCGTGATGGATTCCCTGTCTCCAGCACTGCCTCTCCGCTCTCATTAACAGCAATCACAGGCTGAGCATTTCTAGGGAACAGGGAATCAATCAAACTCTCTCTCCTCTCTCCCCCCAAACCACAGGAGGACAAGATGCACCACTGCCTTAGCAAAACTACCGGGCTGGATGAGAAACGAGCAGGCAGAGCATAAGGGATGCACGGCAGTGAAGGTGTCACCTGCACAGTGCGAAAGAGGCTCTCTGCTATACGACCGCAATTATTACAGAGATAAATACAAAGCTGTCTTCATGAATAAACAATGGCGCTTCTATCCTTGGAGCGCAGGATGCCACAGGGTCACATCACAGCCATCTGCACATGAGCTGACAAATCTTAACTCTTTTAAAACTAGCATGTAAATCACATGATTGAATAACCCAACGCCTCCTTGTTAACAATGAAATGCAGTTTGATTCTCTGTTCCTCTCCCTGACCTGTCACTAACGTAACCAGAATGTAATGTATCACCTTCTGATACTTCTTACTTTGCTTCTCGTGCTCTGGTCTGTAGTTCCACTATGCCCATGGGCGCTGGAACTAGGGGCGCTGAGGGTGCAGCAGCACCCCCTGGCTTTGCATGGCTTCCATCACCATACAGGGGTTACAGTTTTGCACAATGGCTTACAGCACCCCCGCTTTAAAAACGCTTTTGGACATGCTGAAAGCTTAACCAATTCTCTTCACTATGACGAGTACAATAGCAAAACGTCAGGTTCCGGGGGGTTACTGGAATCGTTTTCAGAAGAAAACAAAACCAAATGTTGATGAAAATAGCTGTGCACCTCATGTGCTTGTTTTCAGTAGTAGCTCTGGCGTGCTTTGGAATCGCCACCTGCTTTTGTTGGCTGTAGTGCGCAACAGCAAGCAATGCTAAACTCACAGCTCATGAACGCTCCAGAACAAGACCTTGCCCCTAGCAGGACTCGCGTTTCCATTGAAACAGTACAAAAAACCAAGATGGGCAAGTTGCTTAAAAATGATCCATGAAGCCAACCCAATGTACTTCCCTGGTATCTCCACTGTCTTAAAACTGGTGTTGATCTTGTCTGTGACAACATGTGAGCGTTGCTTCTCTGCACCGAGGAGACTGAAGACCTGGCTGACTGGTTTGGCTTTGCTTCATGTGGCTGGCTTGGCTTTGCTTCATGTGGCTGGCTTGGCTTTGCTTCATGTGGCTGGCTTGGCTTTGCTCCATGTGACTGGCTTGGCTTTGCTTCATGTGGCTGGCTTGGCTTTGCTCCATGTGGCTGGCTTGGCTTTGCTCCATGTGGCTGGCTTGGCTTTGCTCCATCGGCATTTGGAAGTGAATTCGGTGGTCATACTTTTCATCAGTGGGATTCGTCAGGACACTGAAGAATTCGCCTTGCACTTGGAAAGCAGGTTTTGTGAAATTAAGTTAATACATATGGAAAAGGTATGCAACATGTAAGGCTGGCCTAATGTGCTTGTCGATGTTTGGACCTTTGGGTAAATTTGATCACTCCAGCTATGGCCGTGTCTAGTAACTACATTTAGTACCCTGCTTCCCCTGTGCTGTACCCTGCTTCCCTGTGCTGTACCCTGCTCCCCTGTGCTGCACCCTGCTGCTGTACCCTGCTCCCTCCCTGTACCCTGCTCCCCTGTGCTGCTGTGCTGTACCCTGCTCCCCTGTGCTGTACCCTGCTTCCCTGTGCTGTACCCTGCTTCCCTGTGCTGCACCCTGCTCCCCTGTGCTGCACCCTGCTTCCCTGTGCTGCACCCTGCTCCCCTGTGCTACACCCTGCTCCCCCTGTGATATCCAATGTATTCTCTCCTCTCTATTATACTTTAGTGAACCTTTCTGAGTTATATAAGGTTTATATAGCAGTATTGTGCTTTCTGTGCCACTTTCTCAGTCTCAACATCTCCCTCTGTGTCTACGTGCAGAACGCCCTGCCCTTGAGGTTAGGGAATTGTTTTTTTTTCTTCAAGGGAACAGCTGAAGGAGGCCGTGGGGCTGGGGAAGCAGGACTCATTCGAAAAAATATGCCCGCTGAAGTTTGGTAAGCAATCCGTGAAAAGCTGATGGAATAGTGGAGCTTCAACAGTGAGAGGAAGAAGAAGAAACACAGACACGCACACTCACACACACACACACTCCGACATCCCTGCAGCAAAGTACACCCAATTAAAAATCCCTCTGAGCGCTAATTAGTTTTTTCGTTCCAGTATACGTGTGATTTTATTTTATTTTTTTCTCCTCTATTAGTTATGCGTAACACATTTAGAAAGCTTGTACTGAATTCTGGCACTGTTAAACGTTAGTGGCTTCAGCGCGGTCTACGGTTCAGTACTGGGGGCTCAGGGTGGGTCATGTTAATGGGTCATGGTGTGAAATGATTTAACCCCTTGAGGTACACAAGGAATTGAGCAGTTGTTGAAATGGTTTCTTCTTAAAATGCATTTGAGAGAGACTCGAGTATCACAAGGAGGAAAAACCGTGTATCTTCTGTATGTGAGCTACACATGCTATATCCCTTGTATCTTAAAAGGGTTAAGTATGGCACACAACTGTGGGCACAGTACTTGTGTTAAGATTTCATGCATAGTGGGTGAGGTTCTGCAGTTGTGTGGATTTGCAGGCAGGGTAATCCATTTCTCTCTCAGAAGAAGTTTCTTTTCACTGTGTCATTAATTGGAACATGTTCCTCGACACCCTCGCCCCCTCCCTCCCTAAATTACACAGCACCCTGTCACTGAGTAATTATCTTGTTTACTCTTTTTAGGGAGCCCCTGGCTTGATTACTCCATTAGCCCACACAGGAAACACAAAGCCATTACACCTGTCAAAAAATGTGTCTTCAGTTTCCTTTTTCATTTCTGCTTCGATGCTCTCTCTCTCTCTCCTCTCTCCTGTCTCGCTCTCTCCTCCTTTCTCACTTTCTCGCTCACAGTCTCACACCCTCCCTTATCCTTTCACACCCTATCCCCTTGCTGAAAAATACTTATTGTAATACAACCGTGTTAGACTGAACAAAACCTCACATCGCCCAGCGGCCCTGCTGACACAGCAGAGAACTGTCAGTCTGGTCCTGCACCAGCACTGTTTGTTTTTGTTCCCATTGTGATCCCACTGGAATATCAATAGGTGTTCCCTTCGTTTTTCCATTCCACCAATGGCAGCCCCATCCCATTGCAACAGCCCTCTAATTGGGTTACCATCGTCATCTATTAGGATTTGTCAGAATCTTGTATTCGGATATCATCTCGTGCACTGAATTTCCCTATCCATGTAAAAGTTGAAAGAACACATGTATTAGTTGGTCCTAGTTACAGTACCTGTTTTAGTGATTCATATAGAGGAGTCAATAAAAGACAACCCTGTAAAACTACTTTGAGTACAGGGCGATTGCAAGACCACTGCAGTGTCGGTCAGTGCCTCTCAGTTTATTAGAGAGCTGTCAGTGTCCGGATGGTTAAACTGCAGGTGACAGAGCCAGCGAGAATCCTGATCTAACACAACGCGAGTGTGGTTCGTTTTAACGACAGCCTGTCAAACAGAGTCGGGGGGTCGATCCCTGTTTCTCAAATCCAGTTCCTTTTTTTTAAAAAATCAACTCCCGTTCCAATTCTATCGGAGGAATTGATATTTTAGCCATCCTAATTTTCGCGATTGTTCAACTGCTTTCGTTTTGAAGCCATTTTGGACTCCGGTTTAACAGAACAACTGCTAATGGCAATTTCGATCAATTTGGTATTGATGAAAAGGGGGAATGGGAATTGATTTTGAAAATAAATATGAAACAGAATTGGAATGGCAAAACAGAGATTGACCCCGACCCTGATGTCAACTGGAAATCTGCCTTTTTACTCTTTCAGTGGCAAATCACAGCGCTTCAGAAGGATAAATAACCAGACTTAAAAGCCGTAGCTAACCATGTCACTTCTCGACCGAATGTGAAACGTAAGAAAAGCTTTTGCATTTAGAAAGCTTTTACTAGAAAACGATCCCCTTCCATCACAGTCTTGTCTCGGCACAGGCTAAATTGAAAAACGCTTATCTACAAATTCGATAAGCCACACATAGCTACTTGCAGAAAGAGTCGTCTATTTCTTTAAGTAATGACAAGAGATAAAGTTTAAATGCGCTGGTAATGAAGGCTGGGAATCTCTGAAATACACATTTTATTTATTTCTTGAAGAATGCGTTTCTCTGTATTTCTTCATTGACATCAATAATTCAAAGACTCCCGAACAAGGATTTGGTCTGTTTTCATCACTGAGAGCATCTCCACAGAATTCTAATTAAATATTTGCCATCTCTCAACTAAAATGTTTGTTTATAATGAAGCATGGCAATCTGGGGAGGATGTACCATTATTATTATTATTATTATTATTATTATTATTATTACTCAACCTCTATGTGAGGCCACCCTATTCCCTGACCCACTCCCTCCACCCCTGGTTGAATGGTCTGTGTCGTCTGGCTGTTGAGATCCCCCAGAGTTTTTAAATATTTGATATTCTCGAGAATGTCATTTTTCCTCTCGGAAACCTGGGGAGGCTTGTGACCAGCTTCTGTCCTTGGTAAAACAATCCTGACCCAGTCTGATACCATCAGTGTGCAATATCAGACAGAGAGAGAGGGAGACGGAGAGAGGGAGGAAGAGAGAGGGATAAATTCAAAGCTCCAGTGATAAGATTCACAAGAGCCCCCCCCCCGTCGCAGAGCTGTGTGACGTGTGTGTGTGTGTGTGCGTGTGCGTGCGCATGTGTGTATGTGTCTGTGTGTGCGTGCGTGCATGCATGTGTGTGTGAGTGTGAGTGCGTGCCTGTCGGTGTGTAAAAGGGAGTGCTATTCTTCTCCATTGTGCGACAGAACCACCCTGTGCAGAGCTTCGTGTGTGGGAGGTGCTAGTGGATTAATAGCGCTTGTCATCTCCATTTCTGCCCTCAATATTGACTAAGCTTCATCTCTTCTGCCCAGAGAAATTGTTGAGCAAGTCTCCTGTCAGCCCCTCTGGATGATGCACAGTATCACTGGGCTCTAATCGTGCAGAACACCTTTGTGGATGACATTCCTACTGAGACACCTCATGAGTCCCCACTGTCGCTGAAAATCGCTGGGTAAAGATAACGCAGATCTATATTCTTGCAGCTGACAAAAGAGCATAAGAACGTGAGCAAGTGTAGGTGCCAGCCCGCGCTCGGACGGTTTGGTAGCTGGTTTATCGGAAGCTTTGGTCTCGCCACCTGAACCCCAGCAGGACTTCTTTAAAGAGGGATTGTTACCCTCCTAGATAACCCCCCAAAAAATGACCTCTGTCCTACTGCCATTGCTGTCCATGCCACTCAAACGCAGACTGAAGAATACAAAGGTTCGGATAATTCTAGAGCATTTCAGTGTAGCAGGGAATCAACCTGGATTCCATCGGCCCCTTGGGTTGATTCCCTAGTGCTGCAAAATATTCCAACAGTGGCATATCCTGGCGGATATATAGGTTGTTACAGCATTACAGTGATTCGAACTCCACCCACACTCGGTATGGGTTAACAAGGCTTCCGTATAGCAAGCAGAACAGACTGACGTGCATTTCCATCGAGCGTCTAATGGACTGAAGCCAAGTGCAGCAGTAAATAACTTGTGAGTGGCAGTCTTGTAGCTGGTAGTAACTTAAGTCTGCAGAAATTTAGTGCTTCCTTTGACCCCCCCATTGTATCTTTAGACGTCCTTCCAGTCTCAAGCCAACCTTTTCATTTGAATAATTAAAAAAAACTTGGTGAAGAAAAGTAAAGAAAGAAAGAAAGAAAGAAAGAAAGAAAGAAAGAAAGAAAGAAAGAAAGAAAGAAAGGCTGACTTTTAATCTTTTGTGTGGTGGTGAGATGTCTTCAGGGAGCTAATCAAAGTGAGCAGAGAGAGAGAGAGCGAGAGAGAGGGGAAGGGGACAGGGAAGGCGGATAGAGCAGGGTTTGTCTCATCTCTCTTTTGCTAAAGCTGTGGCTAAAGCTGCACAGATTAATCGATTGACCGGTTTTGAGCTCTCCGATGCGAGCAGATTATGACGCTGCTGCTGTTTTTGGCTGCTCTGTCCGCTGAGACCAAGTAAAGCAGCCCAGCACTGGGGTGACATACGAAAGTAAGACTAATCAACTAAACTGGCTTAGTCACCCTCAAGAAATTCACAAACCCCCGAGCGGAACGAAATGAAGAGGGATGTCTTGCTGAAACAGTAATTGGAGAGAAATGTACCTTCCGAATTGTTTGCCCTTCACGGCGCTGACAATTTATTTTGGATGGCGGTGACTCGTGGTTGTGTGGTGAGCGCCGCGCAGGGATAATGACATTAGTGTGCCCGGAGGGTGTTCGGAGAGAGACGGTGAGGGATTTCAGCGCCCGGCAGGCTGGTGATAAAACATCCTCCTGTCTCGGCTTCCCAGCAATTACAGTCCCCCTTCTAGCTGTCAATTTAAAAAAAAAACTATTCCACTGGATTGAATCATTTACGAGAGTAATTGCTAGGCTGTGTGCCTAGTGGCTTTTTGACCACCCCCCTAATTTATAAAACTTCCCAGACATTAAGTTTAAACCACATCATGCCATGCTTTTCTCATCCATGAACTGTTTACATGATTCTCCCTCATGGGTCATTCTCCATGGGTCACCATTGCCACACCATGCTTGTGTGTGCCCATGCATAGGGGCACTACCATATGCCAACCCAAAACTGACATTCTCAGCCCACAAAGTTTCAGAATAGGGCTGTAAACTGCAACCTGTCGTTGTTACATCATTCGTGGATCACGCAACAATCGTGGCCAGCAATGGCAGTAAGGTTTGCCACATGCCTGTGTGTATGAGCTGAACGGGGTTTGGTTCCATGGTGCTGTATACCAAATATGGTCTGGCAATAACATCCCGGTGGGAACGAGGATGGGCCACGGTGAAAACAGGATACACCTCTCCCTCCTGTGTACTTTTTTGCGTCCTCCCTGCTTTCTCTGTCGGGCAGAGAATGTCACTTTTGAAAAACTCCACCGTGCCGTCCTCGTTCTTCACTGACAGCCTGTGCCAGGCAGATGAACGGCACGCTGTTAAACAATTCTCCGAAAGTACAGCTTGGAAGAGGGTATTCGGCACAGATGTGGAGGACAGGAAAGATAAGCAGCGGTCTGATTTATTTCCCTCTGAGTCGTAACGATGGCAAGGACCCTGGAGGTTTCTTTTCACTGTCAAGGAGGAGGGCGAGATGTTTAATACTCATCCGGCAGACGTCTGTTCTGTAAAAGCAGCAGAGCACTCGAGAGACTCCGAGGAGCAGTTCCGAGGAGACGTCTGGTACCCAATTAGAGAAAACAGCAGCGTGGGAGCGTACAGTCACAAGAACACAGGGCTGGAACAAGGAGGTCCCGGGCTGTGCAGCACTTGGCTTCAAATTGATTTTAAAAAAAATGTGCCCTTCATCTTTTTTTTTTGTGTCGCAACAAAACTTGTAGGGATGACAGTTGCAATGCTAACAATGTACAAAATCAGTTGACAGATGCTCTCTCTCTCGCTCTCTCTCTCTGTCTTTTTTGTGTGTAAGTTATTATGTGTACTTGACCCTATCTCTTCTCGTGAGGTCTTTTATTGGGCAAGGTGACTACGAAGTGACGCTTTTGTCATCCAAAGTGCAAAACAATAAGAGATTCTTACACCATAAGAGACAGGGTGAACTGTGCAATCATGTTTAAATCAAAAGAAAAGAACACAAAACATAGTGAATGTTTTTTTAAAAATCTTTGTCAGCTGGTAGTCTACCGTGCACGAGGCACACAGCATAAAAGCATGCAGGGGAACGTTCTCAAAATGTGATTGATAATTTGTAACAAAATGTAAAGCACAGATCCACATTCCAAACCCCATCTTTAAAACCTCCCTCCATGTGGTTGCATTATATATAGAATAATTATTACTGCATCACAATGGAAACCCCTGTACCATTTAATAAATGAAAGGGTTCTTCTCAAGTGCATTTTACTCGACCGGACAGGTTGCCTCAGGCTATCCGGTATAACACAGAGCAGCAATGACAGCTGTTTAGCAGTTCTGAGATAACACATCTTAATGATGTATAATGAAAGATCCAAGTCATGGTGCTGGAGCATGGCAAATGAGTCGGATTAGACCTCTGGTCTGCTGGCCTTTTCAGAAATGCAGTGACGCCACTGAGAACATCATTAGGTAATTAAAACTGGTATACACCGCTTTCCCCATTCCATCTGCGACACCAGGGGATGCAGGGTTAGCTGGGTAATCAATCCATTCCCAAGCCAGCGATAGTGATAGTGTCCTGCAATCAACTGTCGTACTGCATTACAAAAAAAAAAAAAAAAGAAAACTTGAAATAACCAGATGCGTGTCACGGTGCATTCGTTTATACAGCATTTCCTGCTTAACTCTTTCAACACTGCAGAGCGCTCTAGCATTATAGGAAAGAGAACTCCACTCTCCACACTGCAGAGCGCTCTAGCATTATAGGAAAGAGAACTCCACTCTCAACACTGCAGAGCGCTCTAGCAGTATAGGAAAGAGAACTCCACTCTCCACACTGCAGAGCGCTCTAGCAGTATAGGAAAGAGAACTCCACTCTCCACACTGCAGAGCGCTCTAGCAGTATAGGAAAGAGAACTCCACTCTCAACACTGCAGAGCGCTCTAGCAGTATAGGAAAGAGAACTCCACTCTCAACACTGCAGAGCGCTCTAGCAGTATAGGAAAGAGAACTCCACTCTCCACACTGCAGAGCGCTCTAGCAGTATAGGAAAGAGAACTCCACTCTCCACACTGCAGAGCGCTCTAGCAGTATAGGAAAGAGAACTCCACTCTCCACACTGCAGAGCGCTCTAGCAGTATAGGAAAGAGACTGCAGAGCGCTCTAGCAGTATAGGAAAGAGAACTCCACTCTCCACACTGCAGAGCGCTCTAGCAGTATAGGAAAGAGAACTCCACTCTCCACACTGCAGAGCGCTCTAGCAGTATAGGAAAGAGAACTCCACTCTCCACACTGCAGAGCGCTCTAGCAGTATAGGAAAGAGAACTCCACTCTCCACACTGCAGAGCGCTCTAGCAGTATAGGAAAGAGAACTCCACTCTCAACACTGCAGAGCGCTCTAGCAGTATAGGAAAGAGAACTCCACTCTCAACACTGCAGAGCGCTCTAGCAGTATAGGAAAGAGAACTCCACTCTCCACACTGCAGAGCGCTCTAGCAGTATAGGAAAGAGAACTCCACTCTCCACACTGCAGAGCGCTCTAGCAGTATAGGAAAGAGAACTCCACTCTCAACACTGCAGAGCAGTATAGGAAAGCTCTAGCAGTATAGGAAAGAGAACTCCACTCTCAACACTGCAGAGCGCTCTAGCAGTATAGGAAAGAGAACTCCACTCTCCACACTGCAGAGCGCTCTAGCAGTATAGGAAAGAGAACTCCACTCTCAACACTGCAGAGCGCTCTAGCAGTATAGGAAAGAGAACTCCACTCTCCACACTGCAGAGCGCTCTAGCAGTATAGGAAAGAGAACTCCACTCTCCACACTGCAGAGCGCTCTAGCAGTATAGGAAAGAGAACTCCACTCTCCACACTGCAGAGCGCTCTAGCAGTATAGGAAAGAGAACTCCACTCTCCACACTGCAGAGCGCTCTAGCAGTATAGGAAAGAGAACTCCACTCTCCACACTGCAGAGCGCTCTAGCAGTATAGGAAAGAGAACTCCACTCTCCACACTGCAGAGCGCTCTAGCAGTATAGGAAAGAGAACTCCACTCTCCACACTGCAGAGCGCTCTAGCAGTATAGGAAAGAGAACTCCACTCTCCACACTGCAGAGCGCTCTAGCAGTATAGGAAAGAGAACTCCACTGTGTGACAGGACTTCAATTCCACTCAGCTCAGGAGACTCTACAAAAACAAAACGCTTCACCTCAATGCTGCTGCTGCTGCTGCTCAAATGTTATTTAACATCTCGATTACTTCATTTAATTAAAAAAAATAAATAAAAATTCCACTTTCTGAACTGTCTGCCCACTGTCTATCCTAAAAATTTATAAACACTTAACTTAAACTGAATCCAGTGGCGTGGGCGAGCCGGAACGTGCCAGAATACAGGTCCGGGACTGTTTCTGGTTTGGTGGGGTCAAGAGTCACAATTTGCCAAACAGACAAGCTAAAATGAAATGCCGACGAAGACGACTGTGGACACAAACGAAGCTGGAGAAAGACACTCTGTGGCTATGCTTGCAAGAAACGACACAAACGCATTCACTGCTGATGCGTGTTACTGTCAAGGTGACGGGCGTCTCAGTTTCCCTTCGTTTAGTTTAGTCGAGCTTTAAAGGCTGGTGTCCGGCTGTTGCATTTTCCCGTTCAGCACCGTTACCTTTCACTGCCTCCCGCACCTGACCTTTTCGTGTTGTGTTTGAGTCAATAGATTTCGTTCCAGAAAGTTGATACACTACCACTTGACCTTTTAAACAATGACTGTTACTGAAATTATTTGCTGTAAATGTCATCTTTTCGTCTTTTTTTTTTTTTTTTTTTTTAAAGGCTGTTTGGTGATGGGAACAGGAAAGAAAAGATATGAACATGATAACCTTCAAAAAATATACCACGGTTATCGTCACACCACGGTATAATGTCTTGTTATTATGCAGCTATTGGAACCAGAATAAAAGCCTTTTTAAAGAAATACACAGAGGCCATGTTTAAAATAACATAAAAACACAACTTTAAACAGCTTTCCATAGCTGGATGTGTTGTTGCACATATTCTCTCTCCAACTGCAAAATACAATGAACATTATATAGAAAAAAGGACATATTTTTAAAAAAACTTCAAGGGGTGGCCACGGGGATTCGTTTTCGATGTCTCTTTTAGGGTGGGTAGCTCGAGGGCTATGCAAGTTAGCTTTCGAAAAACTCAGACGTGCCCCAAGCAGTTGTAACCTGCGCTGTAATAAATCTGCCCCATTCACTAATTGAACCAGTGTGCTTGCTAATCCAGGGCAACAGGGCGGGGGCCGGGCGTGAACCAGCAAACCCTGCGCCCCGCGAGCGAGCATCTTAACCGCAATGCAAAAGAGTCAAGCCCGTCTGCGTGTGTGGTTTCTACCTCGAGAAAGGAGCTAGTCAAGCACATATTGATCAAACCTGGAATGGGTGAATCTGCTGCACAATAGTAGTCTTCTTCCCAGCCCTGGTGTACAATGCCGTTGCAGGTCAGGTGTTTGACGTTGCCTGGAGCGAGGTTTGTATTGCTTTGCAACCCTGCTTGATAGCGAGATGCCCTCATTAACTCGGCAAAGTAAATGAACTGCCTAAAAATAACTCTCATTAAGGTGTTGCTGTCCCAGCACTCCCGCAGTCTGTTCTTGTTGCTCAGTGAATCGTCTCGGGGGGGGGGCTGCCTGTAAGGTCCTGAGTCTGGGTCCCTAATTAGATTGGATTACAACACACAGTGCCTCCCTGCCGCTGCCTTCTCATACAGGAGCAAAATACTTTGTCAAACGTTTGCAAGCTATTCTCAATTTATTCTCGTCAATTTGGAAAAAGCCTTATTCAAAAACTGGGCTGAAGATCAGCTGCAAAGGGAGTGCTATTATTATTATTATTGTTGTTGTTGTTTTATTATTTTTGTTATTATTAAGATCACAGAATTAAGTCATCTGCAACACGATTATTATTATTATTATTATTATTATTATTATTATTATTATTACTAATAAGATTGCACAATGTAAAATCTGGACTGGCTCAAAATGTTCTGTAGCTGGGGTCTGGTTTCTATATATTCCACTGACCCTATAAATCCTACACAAACCTCTTGTCTCCTGTAGCTAGCAATCTCTAGACCGCCCACGCTTTTGACTTGAAATTAAATCTTAAAATAAGCAAATCAACAAACAAATAAATAAATACCAGTCTCCCAGATATTCTGGGAGGTTTAACTTCATGACAGCCCTGCCTGCCTGTTTGTGTTGCCTCTGTCCGACAGCAGCAGATGTGAGCTATCACTGAAATGCAGGCATCCCTTATCTCCCTGGGGCTGCCTCACAGTCACCCCCCCAACACTGCCACACTTAGCTGGAGCCCCCTGGTATGTGTGTGCGGCGTGCCGCGCTCCTCCGAGGGTTCAATTTCAGAGGACTCCACTGCCTTTTTAATCCAGCAGTGCTGCTGTGGAACTCAGATTTTATTAGATGCGTGTTCAGATATCTCATGGCACTCTTAATCCGCTAGAATGCTATAAAAGAGCACGGCATTACAGCACAGCAGGGCTGTACAACACTTTCAGCTGAACCAATAACCAGGGAGTCCTTACAGAGCCGTACAAATAGGATACTTCAAAAGAGCCAAATCTTGCCCCTCAATTACCTCTATATATATATATATATATGGCTCATGAAGAGAAATCCACTGGAGAACCCTGCAGTAACCCCTCAAAGCAGGAGGAGAGTCTCCAGCACAGGTTTTATAATGACTTGGGTTGTTTCGATACAGATAGATCCCAGCAGGCACAAAGGCTCACTCCACTTCCTCTTTGTTGGTTTTTATCTATATGAATTAGTTTTATTTGCTACTTTTTAAAAAATAATTTAGAGTGACTAATTGCTTATTTTTATTTATCATTTGCCAGAGTTAACATATCTCTCACTTTCCCATGCTTTTATGAGAATGATCTGGCCCTTTGTGGATCTGCACTCAGTGTGGTGCGGTGCTGTTGAGATTGGTCTCGGAGGATGAGGGAGGTCTCATTTGTCTCCGGTGTGTAAGAGGATCAGTTTGCCCCATAAGGCACATACTTGTTGGTGTTTGAAGAAACAGCCTGGCTGTGTCTAGGTAGGCAGAGACAGAGGCTCCCATCCCCCCAGCAGGAGCAGCACAGAGCAGAGTTTAATAGAAGAGGCTGGCTGTGATACATGGTTTCAATTTCCTTGCTCACACCTGGGGGTTTGCATCTCCACTGCCGCCTCCCCCTCCTGTTTCTACTCTGATTTAAGGGAGTGTGACAGGACAGCCGTCTCGCATCCAGAGCTGTGGAGAGCCGGCAGGGAGATCAGAGGCGTTCCTTCCAAAGAGGTGTACTCAGCGTCAATGACAGTGGTGTGGCAGGTGTTTCTGCATTCGTTTTGAAGTGTTTTTCAATGTCTACTTCAAAAAATCCAATGGTTACAGATCAATTGCAGTGCCATTGTCTGTCTGTCCGTCTGTCAGTCTGTCTGCGTTGACATTGCTGTGTTACTGTCTGTCTGCATTGCCATTGCAGTGCTAATGTCTGTCTGCATTGCCATTGCAGTGCCATTGCCTGTAGGCATTGTCATTGCTGACAGACCCATGTAAGGCTGCTACCAATCAAGAGACAGACTGCCTAGCAAGTGCCAAAGGGTGCTGATTGCCATCAGGCAGAGGACAGCAAAATCTGTTCTATTATGCAAAAGGAATTCCTGCCACTGTCTCATCGGACCCCAGCCGAGAGACTTGCTTTAATTATGCTCGAGTGCCCTGTAAAAAGCGTGGATCTTTGTTTTTTTTTTTTTCCCCTGGCAGATTCTCTTTTCATTAAGATATTAATTCCCAGCCGCACGTGTTCCGCTCTGCTGGGCTGGGGGAGCTCTGCGGGATCTGGGGAGTAATTCAGCCAAGCCGGGACTGCAACGCAAAGGACAGTCACAAAACCGAAGGGAACAGGACTTGTACATTGGTTCAGCCAGAACTTTGAAGACACAGGCTTGGATTACAACCCAAGCCATCCAGCATTGCTCTTTATACAATTGTACCACAATCCACTGGCATGGTAATGCTGTTCCCATGGTTAAACTTTGTGCTTGCAATAGCTCACCATTGATTGTCATGTTTCTTTGTTTTTTATGTCCTACCTCTGAAGGCTTTACCCTGCTTTCACTGTGCTTTATTACCCTTTTAACAAGGGTTTACAAACACCAGGACACAAATAAAAGGTCATCTTTCCGCCTGGGTGATTGGCTGGTGGGGTAAAGAGGTCGAACAAATTAACATTTTTTTAAGCCATAAATCTGAACAGCTAAAGTATTACAAGTGTACTCGTTAAGCAAAAAAAAAAAAACACAGAAACTAGCAGATTGAAATTGAGAATCCTTCTGAAACTTTCCCTTCTGCGTATCCGAACCCGTGGCACACAGAGAAAAAAACGTGAGTCGGCTCCTATTGATTTGCGAGTCTCTCTCTCTCTTTTTTTAATGTATTTTTTTGCTCGGATTGCTTGAGTTCCCCGCGGGAGAGTCTATAAATAACCTGACGCGTGTAGATTCGGTTCCACACCCCTCTGGCTGGCAGTCAACAGCCCCCCCCCCCTCTCCAGCCATCCTTTACAACGACGTGAAATCTCTCTCTCTCTCTCTCTCTCTCTCTCTCTCTCTCTCTCTCTCTCTCTCTCTCTCTCTC